>NW_021703772.1:63491160-63718145 GCF_005190385.1 Monodon monoceros
CAAACTCCTAATTTATTCCTCTCCCCCTTCCCATTTGGTAACCATAAATTTGTTTTCTATGTCTATAAGTCTGTTTCTGTTCGGTAAATAAGTTCATTTGTATCATTTTTTTAGAGTCCACATATAAGTGGTATCATATGATGTTTGTCTGACTTACTTCACTTAGTATGATAATTTCTAGGTCCATCCATGTTGCTGCAAATGGCAATATTTCATTCTTTTTTATGGCTGAGTAATATTCCATTGTACATATATACCACATCTTCTTTATCCATTCATCTGTCCATGGACACTTAGGTTGCTTCCATGTCTTGGCTGTTGTATAGTGCTGCAATGAACATTGGGGTGCATGTATCTTTTCAAATTAGAGTTTTCATTTTTTCTGGATATATGCCTAGGAATGGGATTGCTGGATCATATGGTAACTCTATTTTCAGCTTTGTTTTGTTTTGTTTGTTTGTTTGTTTTGTTTTTTGTGGTACGCTGGCCTCTCACTGTTGTGGCCTCTCCCGTTGTGGAGCACAGGCTCCGGACGCACAGGCTCAGCGGCCATGGCTCATGGGCCTAGCCGCTCTGCGGCACGCGGGATCCTCCCGGACCGGGGCACGAACCCGTGTCCCCTGCATCGGCAGGCAGACTCTCAACCACTGCGCCACCAGGGAAGCCCTATTTTCAGCTTTTTTAAGGAGACTCCATTCTGTTCTCCAATCTTGTTGGACATCTCACTCAGGATCACTTGGCTTAAATCAACAAATCTTTCATCTTGCCAAGGACGCCCTTTGCAGTAGTGGAAGTTAACTATGCCACTATAGTCTTTATGCCATTTTCGTTTGGCTGTTGGACAACTCTGCCTTGAGGTGATATAATCTGCCTTCCTTGGTACTTCCTTGACAGTACCTGGTACATCCTTGTGTGATAAAGTTACCCCTGAGAGGATGTGCTACACTCTTGTCTCATTCTCTGAACCAGAGGCTCCAAGTCCTAGAGAGTGGTAATACAAACCAACATCCAAGATCTAGGGATCATCATGGAGAAGAATGGACAACAGAGTCCAATGGTGATGTAACAACCCATTTGTGTCCCCAGTACATCCTCCACCCCCACCAAAGCTTGAGCAGAAATTTGAAGGTATGGCCATCCAGTACGCTGTAACATTTGGTTTCCAATTTCTATTTTCTTTCTTTGTTCACGCTTTGAGAGAGAGACCAACAGGCATTAAAATGTCAGAAAAAAAGCAGGCAATGGGAGGAAAATGGAAAAAATAAGTAATCTTTGGTTTCAAGCTTGGCTGGACCTCTCCCCTGCTCTGCTGCCCTTAAGGAACAGACCTTGTAGCAGGTGTCAGAGGCATTCACCACCCACCTCAAGTCCTCACTCTCCAGATCCCTCAATCTGAAGGTCATTTTGTCTCATATTTCACTGAGAAATAGAGGCCAACGGTTTGAAAATCTTTCCTTTCCCCTCACCCTGCAAACCTCCCTCTATTTAGAAAAGTGTGCCTCCTACTTTTCAAAGTTAAGCTCTCCTCCCATGCTCCTAACACCAGTCCCACCTACCTTCTTCTGTAACTCGCTCCATCAACTACCTTTATTTTTGTCTCCTATATCTCTCAGGTTACAAATATGTTCAAGGGCACCATATCTTAAAGGCAAACCAACACATGAAAAGGCTTTTCTACCCCTAACGCACACACTGCCAGTTCACTTTTTTTCCCTTTGCACAGATTTGTTGAAAGGGTAAGGCTTCATGTACTGTCTGTACTTTCTCACCTCCCATTCACTCCCTGATGCAATATGGTGTCTTTGCTGAAACTGCTTCCCCCAGACCAATGTATTGGACATCTAGGTTTTTGTTGTTGTTTGCTTGTTTGTTTGTTCTGACCGGCATTCCCGACCAGAGTTCCCCTGGTGGTCACAGTCAGAGGGGACATACACAGAAGCCAACGTAGACCTATTGAGTTTCCTTCTTTGGAATCTGACACCTGAGCAGAGACACACTGAAGAAGATGTGAGTGCTGAGCATCAGTTGGCATCACAGTGAAAAAAGTCCACCTGTTTTTTTGCTGCTCAGCATCCCAGGGCTCCTATATTTCCTGCCCTTCCTGAGACCTGGTATCTCAGCTCTTCATGAGACTGTGAGCTATACTGTATCCTGATAGCTCCCCTTTTCCTTTTTAAGTTAGTGAAGGGGAAATGGGGAGTAAAGGCTAATAAGCATAGAGTTTCTTTCTTCCCTGAGATATCATTCTCACCCATGTCCTAAGATGATGGGAATACAAGGGGTAAATCCCTGACATCAAAACTCCCTAAAAGTCCGATATTATAGAGCAAGTCATTAGCATGAATCCACCAGACACCACTTCCCCTGAGTTGTCTTACACAGATTTTCCCTGCTAAAAGGGGCATTCAGAGGTGGAGTGATGATAGTTGAAAAAATAAGTTGCACAAAATAAGTGCAACAGGGATGCTTATTAATTAGTTAGAAGAATAAAGAATCAAGTTGGCTTATCCTCAGTTCTAGGAGGCCTGGAGAGGAGCACACATAAAATCAGGTGGACACAGATTCATGTTCTGGAAGATCCAGCTTTAAATCCCAGCTCCATTGCTTAATCTGGTTTTAGACTCCTTAACTTCTCGAAGCCTCAGTTTCTTTACCTGGAAAATGCAGGTAATAAAGGTTATCTACTGTGTAACGTTCTTATGAAGATGAAATGAGCTGTAAGGAATTTTAAATGGTTAGCAGAGCGTCTGTTAACCAGTGAGTGATCAATGAATGTAACTTGCTATGACTATGATTTTTTTTCTAAATTCATGTATAATCTCGCTGGCTTGCCATGAGTTAGGCCACAGTGGATGGTCATAAAGAAATATATTTTAACTGCTTTTTAAAATTATTTTAAAATCATCCTGAAGTTGCCCATAAGGAAAAAAGAATTGGCTTGGATCCTTCAAGAAGAAAAGATAGATCTGAGCATTCAGTGATGATAGGTGAGCTTCCTAAGGAACGTAGCAACTTGGTTACTAGGGAATTTTTTTTTAACTGAGGAAGAAATGATTATGTGTTAACATATTTTAGATGTGTGTCATGTTTAGGGATCCTTACTGTTCAAGGAAGTCAAGTAAGGAGGGAGGCAGTTTCTCATTGCACAAAATGAGACAAAAAGAAAGTACAATGGACCCTTGAATAATGAAAGGGTTAGGTATATCAATTCTCCCTGCAGTGGAAAATCCCTGGATAATTTAGTCAGCCTTCCTTATACGCGGTTCCTCCGTATCTGCGATTCCATATCCTTGGATTTAACTGACCTCAGATGGTGTAGTACTGCAGTATTTACTGTTGGAAAAAATCCGAGGGTTTTTTCCCCTCGGGAAAAGTGGCCCCACGCAGTTCAAATCCATGTTGTTCACTGGTCCACTGTATTGAACTGAGAGAGAAACTGAAGGTTACAATGGCAATTGACACGTCATCTAAAACTGCAAAGTAGACAGGTGAGTGCTATGTGGCTCAGTGCTAAACCCAGAATATAACTTCAACAGTTTCCTAAAAGCAATAAGGAGTATAATAATTGAGTAGAGATTTATAACACTGGGACTTTAGTTCAATGATTTACAGGACCTGTACCTAATGTTGTTCTCTGTTCATGTCCTTACAACGCAGCATTAAAGAGGTTGCTTGAAAATTAAATAAGAGGACTAGGCCTTAGTACCTGTGTGACCTTGGTTATATAAAGCGTGGCCATCTATAAAGTTTAGCAACTAAAAACACCTGCCAAACTAACTTCGAAGAGCTATTGGAAACATCAAAAGGAATAATTAATGTGAACACACTTTGCAAATGAAAAGGCAGGATACAAATGACTATCCTTGTGATTATGCAAAATCAAGTGGTTAGTAAATGGTTAAGTACTTTACACTTTATTTTAAAGGTACATTTTTATAGTGAAAACAGAATTGACTTCACCATAAATTCATTTTTTAAAATTAATTAATTAATTTTTTGCTGCCTCGGGTCTTCATTGCTGCGCACAGGCTTTTCTCTAGTTGTAGTGAGCGGAGGCTACTCTTCGTTGCGGTGCGCGGTCTTCTCATTGTGGTGGCTTCTCTTGTTGCGGAACACGGGCTCTAGGTGCGCAGACTTCAATAGTTGTGGCACGCAGGCTAAGTAGTTGTGGCTCACAGGCTCTAGAGCACAGGCTCAGTAGTTGTGGTGCACAGGCTTAGTTGCTCCGTGGCATGTGGGAATCTTCCCGGACCAGGGCTCGAACCCGTGATCCCTGCATTGGCAGGTGGGTTCTTAACCACTGCACCACCAGGGAAGTCCCTGTAAATTCTTTTTAAATTAACAAAATATTTAAACTATGGGCTCCAGTGTTAGACACCACCTGGTGGCAGTTAAGAGTAATGCAAGTACATTGCTGAGCTGCAGCACAAATGTCACAGAAAAATGTTAGGTGGAATGGGTACCGAGAAGTTCAAAGAAGGGCTTAGACTAAAATGAGCTGAAATGAGACTTGGCATGCTCAGGATTGAAGCTAGAAAATGGCTCTAGGGTTCGTGTGCTACAACCTGCAGCAGTGAAGCCACTGCTTGCCTCAGCTGTAACTAAATTAGGGGAAGAAAGTCAAGCCTCTTCTTTATCCTCGTCTTCCCACTGACCAGCACAATAGTGCTCAAAAAGTTTATTAAATGAAAAAAAGAAAAAGGAAATAATAAGGGAAGGGAAAGAGAAAGGGAGATAGAGAGGGAGGGAAAATCTTAAAGGAAACTCTGTAAACGAGCCCATTCTGTGTGTTTTTATTTTGTTAGCTTTTTTTTCCCTTCTTGTTGCCATCTGGTTTCTTTTGAAAAATTCCAACTCTGTGTCAACTGAACTAAGTTAAAAGATGCTAAGTTGGGATGGATGAAAAGCAATAGTATATCTTTTTGGAAATTTTATTTTATTGAAGTATAGTTGATTTACAATGTTGTGTTCATTTCTACTGTACAACAAAGTGATTCATTTATACATATATATATATATATACATTCTTTTCCATTATAGTTTATCACAGGATGTTGAATATAGTTCCCTGTGTTATACAGTAGGACCTTGTTGTTTATCCATCCTATATATAATAGTTTGCATCTGCTAATGCCAAACTCACAATCCATCCCTCCCATACCTCCTCTCCCACTTGGCAACCACAAGTCTAGGAACAGTATATATATATATTTTTTGGCTGCGTGGGGTCTTCATTGCTGCATGCAGGCTTTCTCTAGTTGCAGTGAGTGGGGGCTACTCTTCATTGTGGTGCACGGGCTTCTCACTGAGGTGGCTTCTCTTGTTGTGGAGCACAGGCTCTAGGTGCTCAGGCTTCAGTAGTTGCAGCACACGGACCCAGTAGTTGCGGAGTGTGGGCTCTAGGGCATGCGGGCTTCAGTAGTTGTGGTGCACGGGCTTACTTGCTCTGCGGCATGTGGGATCTTCCCAGACCAGGACTCAAACCCGTGTCTCCTGAATTGGCAGGCAGATTCTTAACCACGGTGCCACTGGGGAAGTCCCAGTATATCTTTATAGGCTCTTTGTGATGGAACAAATCTGCCCTGCCCTGGAATGCTAGGAAGAGTCCATGAAGAGGGCAAATACAACCAAACATTGAGATAGTTTGTGGGAGTCAGCTAAGGTCACAGCTCAGCAGTTCCTTCTTGCCTAGATGATCTTCACAACACCAGCCCCCAAATGCAAGAGTAACTGCCCCAGTCTCGGTTGGTTGCTACCTGCCTTTTGGTTCTGGTATTCCCTAGCAGAAACAGGGAAATGTCTCCCTTTAAAGCCATAGTCTTTATTCTCTGGCCTTCCTCCATTTTCTCTTCTCTAGGTCTCTGCCCTGCTCCCAGTAACAGAGCGTACTCAGAACGTAACTTGTCCATGATTACTTTTCCCTGCAATGTGAGAAAATTTGCAAACAAACTACTGGCTACATCATACCAGCCTCACAGACAATCAAGAACTTGGGCTTCAATTATAGACTGAGCTGATAGAAATCTTCCAACCAGCTAGTTAACCCCAATCTTCCACGTAAAATTCGTTTAATTTACATAATACTGTGAAGTAGGTACTATTATGACCCTCACTTTGTAGCCTATGAAAATAGGGACTCTTCCTTGATGAAGACTCTGAAGATATGTATTACTCCAAGGGTGATGTAATACAGAAACTAGAAAAAAATCATGAAACATTTATTAAAGTCCTAATAGGATGGTCAAAGTCATTGCTATTATGACGAGGGAGCAGAAATTCATAAAGGAAAGAAAAAGATGCAAAATAGGGTGGCTGACTTTTTTTTTTGGATAATGAATGCTAGGTTTTTAAAATGATATATATTGTCAAATTGTATCTCAAAGCACAGTAATAATCTATAGTCCTACACAAAAGTCCTGAGAATGGTTATTTTATTTTGTTAGACATTGTGCATTTAAGAGTCTTTGCTACTTTAATACATAAGAAAATAATATTTAAGTAATTTTATATGTCTTTGAACATCTTTTTTTTAGATTTTTATTGGAGTACAGTTGATTTACAATATTGTGTTAGTTTCAGGTGTGAAGCAAAGTGAATCAGTTTTTTATATATATGTGTGTGTGTGTGTGTGTGTGTGTATATATATATATGTATATATATCTCCATTCTTTTTCACATTCGTTTCCCATATAGGTTGTTATAGAATACTGAGTAGAGTTCCCTGTGCTATATATAGGTCCTTATTAGTTATCTATTTTATATATAGTAGTATATATATGTTAATCCCAATCTCCTAATATATCACTTCCCCCCTTTGGTAATGATGAGTTTGATTTCAAGATCTGTGAGTCTGTTTCTGTTTTATAAATGAGTTCATTTGTATGATATTTTTTAGATTCCACGTATAAGTGATATATGATAGTTGACTTTCTCTGACTTCACTTAATATGATAATCTCTAGGTCCATCCATGTTGCTGCAAATGGCATTATTTTGTTCTTTTTTATGACTGAGTAATATTCCACTGTATATATGTACCACATCTTCTTTATCCATTCTTCTGTTGATAGACATTTAGGTTGCTTCCATGTCTTGGCTATTATAAATAGTGCTGCAATGAACATTGGGTGCATGTATCTTTTCCAATTATGATTTTCTCCAGATATTTGCCCAGGAGTGGGATTTCTGGATCATATGATAGTTTTATTTTTAGTTTTTAAGGAACCTCCATACTGTTCTCCATATTAGTTGTACCAGTTTACATTCCCATCAACAGTGTAGGAGGGTTTCCTTTTCTCCATATTCTCTCCAGCATTTATTGTTTGTAGATTTTTTGATGATGGCCATTCTGACCCGTGTGAGGTGATACCTCATTGTAGTTTTGATTTGCATTTCTCTAATTAGTGATGTTGAGCATCTTTTTGGCCGTCTGTATGTCTTCTTTGGAGAAATGTCTGTTTAGATCTTCCTCCCATTTGTTGATTGGGTTGTTTGTTTTTTTGATATTGAGCTACATGAGCTGTTTGTATATTTTGGAAATTAATCCCTTGTCAGTTGCTTCATTTGCAAATATTTTCTCCCATTCTCTGGGTTGTCTTTTTGTTTTGTTTATTGTTTGCTGTACAAAAGCTTTTAAGTTTAATTAGGTCCTATTTGTTTATTTATTTTCATTACTCTAGGAGGTGCATCATAAAGGATACTGATATGATATATGTCAGAGAGTGTTCTGCCTATGTTTTCCTCTAAGAGTTTTACAGTATCTGGCCTTATGAACATTTTCTTATATGTGGCTTCTTCTGTGTATTATCTATTGTGTCTTTTTATATTTACTAAGTTTTAATATTTAAATTATTTTATGATAAACATATTAACCTTTAAAAAGAAAACAAACATAATAAAATGAATGCAGGTTGTTATTAATTACATTGTGCATTAGAAGCAATAAGTATTATAGCACTTGAAACCATGAAATAGAAGAGAATCTTGAAAAGCCCAGTAGGAGTTCATACAAAAAGATAAAGAGGGCTTCCCTGGTGGCGCAGTGGTTGAGAGTCCGCCTGCCGATGCAGGGGACACGGGTTCTTGCCCCAGTCCAGGAAGATCCCACATGCCACAGAGCAGCTGGGCCCGTGAGCCATGGCCGCTGAGCCTGCGCGTCCGGAGCCTGTGCTCCGCAACGGGAGAGGCAACAACAGAGAGAGGCCCGCATACCGCAAAAAAAAAAGATAAAGAGATGAGAGATGTTGATTCCAAACAGGATAGAGAATGAAAATCAATCCTAAGAAGTATAGGTATTCCTATGGCTGGATTTGGCAATGGTGGTAGGATGGGAGGAGTAGATGAGAAGACTTGATATAGAAGAAATAACTAAAGATGTATTTTAAGAAATCTGAGTTGAAATAAACGGCTGGAATAATATTAAATAGGTGATTCTATTGTGCATCTGAATTTGAAACCCACTGATCTAATTACTTTGTGCAGTTTCTTCCACCTGGAGCCCTCTATGAATTTAAATTCCAGCAATGTATTTATATTTTATCACATCCTCTGCCTTTCTGTCCACACTCACTTTGGAGGGAGAATGGAGAAGAAGAGTTTCTACAGAATTTTTGTAATTTAGTGATTTCAAAACAACGTATGATCTCAATGCCTTCATAGAAAAAAAAGTGTGACTTGATAAGAGGTCAAGTGAATTTATGAATATTTTTACACAAAGCTCTTTGAGGAATTTTTCCTATTAAAAGAAGCCATCATCTTAGAAAAAAATTTTTTAACCTGTTACTATCCTTGGAATATACTTGCTTTAATTTTTTGTTTATGAGGGTGTTTTAAATTATGAAAATGAATAAATTAATGGACAGAAATAGCCCCAAATCCTCTCATGTTGATTAATATGAATGGGGTTGGGGGCAGAAGAAAGCAACTCAGAATGACACAGAGGGAGAAACTTTAGACTTTCAGGGGATTTTTCTGTTAAAATCTGACTAGGAACTGACTCTTCAAAGACTTGACAGCAAATTTCCCTGAAAACATAACCTTCCTTTTTAGGTTGCCTGTTTTTTGGAGGACTTTTTAGCCAAAGGTCAAGGGAGAACTTCTTCTTAATGAGGGTCCAAATTAATTAAAATAGTTTGCTTTTATGTTTTGTTTTGATCAAAGTTGCTTACTCTCTTTTTAACATTATATTAAATTATAATCAGATAGAATTCGCATTGTTTCCCCTTTTACAGGTGAAATTTCTCTCTCCTGAGTCCCTAGAGGCTCTTCTTCCTAGTCTCTCTCTCCCACTTTTCCTCCTGTCCCATCTCCCCAAGTTAGGAGAGACTGATAAAAAAGGTTCACCAATTTGAAATGTTGGTGACGTAACTTGGTCCCTGTTTTCTTCTTTGATGTTACTGGCCTCCCGACACACTGATGGCATTCAGGTATGACTTTCCTTTCTCATTTGGGGGCACTGGAAGAAGAATGTTCTCTACTTTCTAACAACGAAGTAGCAAGCATGCAACAATTTCTCTTGACCTCGCAAAAGACCAAGACTGAAGAACATCTTATGCTTTCATTCTCTTTCTCTTTGTTGCCCTAGGCCTTTCTCTTCCATTCTCTCTTAATAATAGTGTACCATTCTGAGTTTCCAGATGAAGAAAATATTATCAAATGACAAATGGCTGTGAAGGCCCTTTGGCCAGATTGTCTAACGGTCCACTCATACACAGTCCCTGTAGGCTCTGACCTTTTAGAGTTTCCATTGTACTTTTAATAACACTTTTTTTTTTTTTCTTACTGGAGCACCTTTGATAGGCCTGATGATGTATTATATTTTCTCTTTGGATGAGTTCCTAAGAGATGTGTCCCTTATGGGAATTACATGTTTCCTCCACCTGCACTTTAGGCCCATCGCGTTCAGGCCCACCTCTGACTTGAGCTGGAGGAATAAAGGGAAACCTTGCTGAGTTTCAAACTCCACCCTCAGCTGCTGGTGCCCTCTGCCTAGATCTTCATTGTATAGTTCACAGACTTGGGCTTGGGATTTTGTTTCTGCTTGTCCAGAACTCCCAATTCCTTCACTCGTCCTTCTTTCTAGGCCCTCCTCTGATAATCTAAGTACCCCATCCTTCCCACTGCCGTCCCCAGACTTGAAGTCGGAAGAGTAGTTGGATGGAGGTGTGCATTTTCAGGGGTGGAAGAGTCATGAGGGAAGCCACCACTGTCTTTGAGCACATTTCCCCAAAGTGGCACATTTTCAACAATTTCTCCAAGTAAATATGAACATGACTATTGTTAAAACTGAGAAATAAAGCCTTTAGAGAAGTGAATATAAGAATAAAACATGGTGATCAGACCATGAGTTGCATAGAGAAAGTGGTTTAAAGTTCAGCCCGCCCATCCATTTTGCACCCTACCATCATTCCACGAACCACCAGGCTCTATGCAGTGGCAGTTAGACCAGGCACAAGTCTCTGCTCTAAGCATCTTCCCTGCCTAGACTTACGGCATCTTCCTGCCTCTCCCTGATTTATGTCATCCTTTCTGAACTCAAACTTTCCATCCAGTTGACTTGTAATATGTGCCATTTCTCCACTGGTCTTGCCAAAGTCCTGCTGTTGTTCCCCTTGACTCAGAAGACACAGTCATTCTGGAATCTCAAGTGGTTCCCCATGAGCAGAACTTAAAAGAAAGGGAGAGGGGAGGGGGATGCCAAAAAAAATCCATTTGGGCCTGATCCCTTATTCACAAAGGGGCTCAATTGTAGATTTTTAGCCTTATGTTCTACTGAGGTATTACATACAGAGATACTAACGGGGTTAAGAGACAAAGACATTTGTTGTAGAACTTTACATTTTTGTCCCTTCATTGGAGCAGACTTCCACAGTGCAGTATGAATTGATATTTTTTCATGATTTGTAGTTGTGATGAATAGCATAGTTGGATTTATGATAATTTGTGTTAAAAGCACTATTGTTAATTATGAACTTATTATATGTTTATGTACAATTATTCTAAGTCTATCTTGTATTTCATCATTTTTTTAATATGCTGGAGCCTCAGAAAAATAGAAGTGACCCAAACCTCTCTTGCCCTCTGAGAGGCTCTACAATCCTATTAACATAATGACATATGATGGATACTTGGTTGAATCGTCTACTACTGTTGTTCAGAGTTTGAAGTTATTGTGCACTGATGTAGCTCAAGAAGACTTTCTGGAGCAATGGACCCCATTCTTTCCTTCTTCTTTCCTGATGTATTATATTTTCTCTTTGGATGAGTTCCTAAGAGATGTGTCCATTATGGGACACATATGTTATGCCTTCCTAGAGCTTTTCACCTTATTGGCATCTTACTCGGGAAGTGTGTAAATGTTCCTTAACAATGATGTCTTACCTAAGCCTCAAGGGACTTATGTGTCCTGCTTCATTTGTTATTGTTATGCCTGTGCTCTGCCAGATGGAGTTGTTTGCCAGGGTGTAGGGAGAAGTCTCTGGGGATGACCTTTCTCCCACCTCTCTCTTTCCCTTCTAGCGCCCCCTCCTACCCCCACCATGGGAATCAGGTCCTTCTAAAAGAATTCAGGGAATTCTCGCAATGAACTTGGCTTTTGGACTTTCTCTTCTATTTTCCTTTCCATACCTAACCAGAAAGGTGACCCGATTCATTTCCTCAGAGACCTTTAGAAAAGAAAATTCCAAAGACACTTTGGGCATTTGATCTGCATGTTTGCATTATGTAAGAAGGAATTTATAAGTACATCTTTAAAATTGTGCTTAATTTTGAGAGAGTCAAAGGAGAAAAAATTACAAAGAGTAACATACCAGATATCTTATTCAGTCATTCTGAATTAAATATTGTCAATATTTTGTCTCATTGACTCTCAGTTTTTTGTTTATTGGTTAGTTAAGGAATAATACACTACAGATCTAGGTCAGCCTCCCTTAAACTATATCACCATCATATTCCCTCCCATTCCCCACACCCCTCTCTTCTGGTGTGTTTGTAGTGCTGTCTCTTGTCTTCCAGTCTGTCTTCAAATAGGTTTACATATAGTTTTACATATCTCTACATATAGAAATATACACATATAATATGCCTATGCTTTTAAATGCTATGTGTATGTAAAAGATAAGCATAAAAATACATGTAAGGGCTTCCCTGGTGGCGCAGTGGTTGAGAGTCTGCCTGCCGATGCAGGTGACACGGGTTCGTGCCCTGGTCTGGGAAGATCCCACATGCCGCAGAGCGGCTGGGCCCTTGAGCCATGGCCGCTGAGGCTGTGCCTCCGGAGCCTGTGCTCCGCAACGGGAGAGGCCACAACAATGAGAGGTCCACGTACCGCAAAAAAAAAAAAAAAATACATGTAAGATTATTTTCTTTTGTATATGTATATGGTTAATACACACAAATAGCATCATACTATATGTATCAACCTCCATCTTGCTTTTCTTTTTCAGCATCACTTTTGATATCTATATCTATATTTATAGATTTAGAGATCTTTTAGCTGTCGTTGGATAGTGGATTGCATGGATATAATACATTTCATTCATCCATTCCCTTATTGATGAGCATTAAGGTTTTTCCACTTATTTACTAATATTAACAGTGCTTCCGTGAACATCCTTGATGTTTCCCCTTTGTGTACATACATGTGTTTTTCGAGAGTGTATACTGAGACATAGAATTAGTGAATTAGAGGTTATGTGTATTTTCAATTTTATTAGATGCTGCCATATAATACCACTTTATATTCCCAACAGCAAAGTATATTTTTCTCCAAATCCTGATCAGTAATGATATTTTCAGACTGAAATTTTGCTACTTTGATGGTTTAAAGTAGTATCTCAGTGTTGTTTTAATTTATGTTCTCCTAACATTACTGAGGAAGAGTATGATTTCATGAACGTATTAGACATGTAGATTGCTTCATTTGTGAATTGCCTATTTATATCCTTTGTCTTTTTCTATTGCATTGTCTTTTTTTCTATCAATTTGTAAGAGTTCTATATATAATACAAATATTAGTCCTTTTCTAATTGTTATTACTGGAAAGACTTTTCCTAGTCAATTCCTTCTCTTTTAACTTTGCTCAGTGTTTTGAACTATATAGACCTTTTAACATAGTCAATTTTTTTCCTTCGGGTTGCTCCTTTTGCCTTTTTTAAAGACATGTGTGACCACTATATTTCCTATTCAAAAATTGCCTTAGCTATTCATGTACTTTGACTTACATGAATTTTGGATTCAGGTTATCAAATTTGCTGAAGAAATCATTCTGTAATTTTATTGGAACTTATTAAATATGTAGCTTAACTTGAGGAGATATTTTTATTAAAATGTGCCCTTTCATCCTTGAAAATAGTCTTTATTTATTCAGATTTTCTTATTATGCCCTTCACAAAATTTTCAGAATTTCTCTATAAAAATCTAACATTGAAAAAATTAATTTCTTGACATTTTATAATATTTGCCACTCTTAAGAATGACTTGGTATAAAAAAATTGGTAAAAGAAATACTTTTGAGTTGTTATGCTGACTTTTTATCTTACTGGAAAATTCTGCTGAATTATCTTATTCATAGTTTTTCTATTCCTTGATGTTGATAAGATTATCATATCGTTTGCAAATAATGACAAATTTTTCTCTTCCTTTCAGAAATGGACAACGTGGTTAACTTTTTAAATTTCCAAACCACAACAGATTGACTGATGTGCAATCTCTCTGACACATTCTCTTATTCTTACACTGCTTATTCTTTTCTTATTCTATTGACTAGGACTTATAGAACAATGTGCAATAGTTGTGGTCTCCAGACTTTAACAGAAATATTTTTAAAGTTTTATCATTAAATATATTTGCTGAAGGATCTTTAAAAATATCCTTCTCTCATTAGGTTAAGGAATTTCCTTATTTTACTAATTTACTAAGCTTTTTTTTTCATAGAATGCCTTTTCTATAGCCATTGAAATCACCATTAAAACATGTATTAATGTGATAACATTAACAGTACCTAGATTTTTTTGCTACTGATCATGACTTTATTTCTGGAATATGTACTACTTTATCATTATTAACAAATTTTGCGTTCAATTTACTTATAATTTATTTAGAAAGTTGGCATCTGTTTTATGCGTGTGTGTATATGTATGTATGTAATTAAAAGTGGTGCCTAACTCTGTTCATTTAAACACTTCCATTTAATTTTGCCACTTTGGTTTATTAAGTACCTGAGAAGTAAACTATCATTTCTTCATGGGGAACTTCTCTGAACTCCAGCCTAAATTAGAGCCCTTTGTTAGCCCTCTCACTGTACCCTGTATTATAATTACATAGTTATCTATGAAGTTGATTATTGACCGAGTCACCCACTAGGCTTTAAGTTCCATAAGGTCAGGGGATTTTATCTGTTTAACTCACTGCTGTAATCCTGGGGCCTAACTTGCAATTAGTACATAGTAGACACTTTAAAAATTATTTGTGGAATGAATACATGATTAAATAAATAGTAGTTTGAAAGCTGATGATGTTCTAGGGTCTTTCTCTGTTTAAAACTTGCCTGATGTTGATATAACAGCTCAATGTTCATTACTAGGCTGCTTTTTCCAGTATCTTCCCCTACTTGGACTGATACGCCAAAGTATTTCTTTGAAGTCCCTGAGACTGGATAAATCCCAGTGAACCCCCTTTCTCCTCACTTAGTACACTGCACATCATGACAAATCAGGGTAGTTTTCTAAACTTAGCAATTAAATATTACTGAAACAAACACACCGCCTAGTAAGTATTTTTTTCCATTTTCATCTATGGGAAATTGTACATTCACATGCTTCAACGCATCCTACAAACCAAAGCACAATTAAGCAATGATTGTTACTCAAGAGTTGGTAGACACTGACTTTTCAAGGCCAAAGATAAATGTGCCAAAAGCCAGCTCTGGATGGGGCCTCCAGATCCTTGGAGATTAGTCAAATAGAGAGAGGCAGTCAGCCTTTCACACCACAGCTCCTTGGAAGGTACCAGGAATTCTGTGGACAGTATCTTGTTTCTCTGCTTCCCTTTCTCACCAAAGGTTCCTAATTTTCAACACAATTGTTGACATTTAGGCTAGTTCCAGAGTGTTTAACAGTTGACTAAAGGTAATCTCATTCTTTGCCCTTAATTACACCTTTGAGGAGGTTCTGGGGAATTGTCAAAACATTTTTTTTTCTGATTTCTTAGTAGTAAACATGTCATCATTAAGAAAAGGAATAGCCACCTTTTGCCAGTAGTGACATTTTAAAGTTAATTAATTTTACTTTACTGTATTAATATCCCAAAATAATTGGAGGCAGTTGCAAATTTCCACCAATTATTAGGCTACCCACAGTGGTTAAAATTATTTAATGCATTGCTAAAATCGCATGGTATTCAAAGTTTGTCAATTTTACAATTCCAGTTTACAATTAAATCCTGGATAAGTTTTAATTCAAAGGGTGCTTTTTTTAAATGAGCAAATTCATTTTTTTCATTGACAAAAGTAGAATTTGTTCATTTAAAAGATGCATCCTTTGAATGACAACTTATTCAAGACATCGTGAGTTGAAAACTATACTAGGTGCTGGGCACAAAGTATGTTCCCCACCATCATGGAACTTATGGGCGTGTAAGGGAATGGGTAGTTTTGTACTGTATCAGCCTCGCTTCCCCTTTTGTGTATAGTTCTGGTTTAATGTTGGCCACAAGAAACATCATGAAGTTTCATCACCGTGAAATTCGGAAGGGGAGGGGAAGGGGAAGTAGGTGTAAGGCACCAGGCACTGCTGCCCTCATACACGTTGTCACTGCTCTGCTGGCTTACCTTGTTGGCATCAAGCAGCAGCCAGCCAGCAGCTCCTGCTACTCCTGCCCCAGACTCCCTCCGCTTTTCTGAGTCCTGGGCCAGATATTTGTGTATTTCCATGGAGAAGAGTACGAGCTTCTTCCACACATTTCCCACATCATGAAGGTAGGAGGTTGCTATAGACTGAATGGTTGTGTCCCTTCAAAATTCATATGTTGAAATCTAATCTCCAACTTGATGGTGTTTGGAGAGGAAGCCTTTGAGAGATGATGAGTATAAAAGAGATCCCAGAGAGTTTCCCCATTCTTCCACTGGGTGAGGTTACAGAGAGAAGACGGGAATCTACGAAACAGGAAGTGGGCTCTCACCAGACACTGAATCTGCTGGCATCTTGATCTTGGACTTCCCAAAGTCCAGAACTGTGAGAAATAAACTTCTATTGTTTATAAGCCACCCAGTCTATGGCATGTTGCTATAGCAGCCTGAATACACTAAAACAGAGGTGGTGTGAGATGAACATGGGTTCTGGTTGTCTTCATGGGTTATTGTTTGTCCTTACTCTCCCCGTTTCATGCCTAGCATTTCTTCCTAACTGCTAATCCTGCTGACCTATGGAGACTTCACGCCCACCACCAGAGGCAAGACAACAGCCTTCCATAGACTTCATCAGCATCCACAATTGCATAAGGACTAATCCCTATAATACTTCTTGCTTTTGATATTACTCAGGGTGGTTCTATTTCTCTGATCAAATCTTGGTGATACAGACATTGCTCAAAGAATCGTGCAATATACTCTACAATTACCACTTGTTAGGGATTTCAAGGAGGAGTACGAGCTACAGTGAGATCATACAAATACAGTGCCTTAATTTAGATTGGGGAAGGAGGTGTCAGGGAAAGCCCCTTTGAAGAAGTAATATGTTAGCTGAGATCTGGAGTTTGAGTAGACACTAGCCAGGTCAAGCGTTAGACAAGAGGAATAGCAGTGGGCAAGAGCTCTGAGGTCTGCCCCACTGGAGGAACTGAAAGAAGACGAGAGTGGCCAGGACAGAAGGGAAGGAGGCACTGAGTGGTAGAAGGGCCAGGTCATCAGGGCCCTATACCCAGTTCAAGGTCTTGAGGCTTTACTCAACGGGGATATAACAGGAGCAGTTTTCTATTTTTAAAAGATTTCTCTGGATTCTATGTAAACAAATTGATTATCTATATATTTGCAAATGATCATCTGTTTGTTGACAATTAAGCGTTTTCTATAATGGAATTCAAAATTCAGCACTTGGCTATATCTTGAAATAAAAATTACCTGTCAAAAACTCAAGATTGTGGAAAAATAAAGACTTGGCCCCATAGCACTCAAAGCCTGACCATCACATATATGGAAGGCGGCTTAATTGTTATTCTTGATGAATCACATTGTAATATGATAGATGCCTTATGCCTTCACATTTTTGGCAGTAGTGACCAAGGAAAGCTCTACACTGTCAAGATCGTAACTTCAAAAAATGAATTAGAAAGAGAAGATTATTTGAACCTCAGTTTAAAAACATGCTGACTAGGGCTTCCCTGGTGACACAGTGGTTAAGAATCCACCTGCCAATGCAGGGAACATGAGTTCGATCCCTGGTCTGGGAAGATCCCACAAGCCTCAGAGCAACTAAGCCCATGTGCCACGACTACTGAGCCTGAGCTCTAGAATCTGCGAGCCACAACTACTGAGCCCATGTACCACAACTACTGAAGCCCGCACGCCTAGAGCCTGTGCTCCACAACAAGAGAAGCCACCGCAATGAGAAGCCTGTGCACCGCAATGAAGCGTAGCTCCCACTCACCGCAACTACAGAAAGTGCACTCGCAGCAACAAAGACCCAAAACAGCCAAAAATAAATTGATTAATTAAAAAAAAACATGCTGACCTTATTCTGATACAGAAGTCTTCTTATATATCATGAAATCTGTCTCTTTCCATTAGATCTTGAGTTAGCCACATGGCGATAATTTTGCCTGTACAAAACATCTTGTTCTAGCAATGGAGATGCCTTCCACCACATCTGTTGCACTCCAGATTTTTGTTATCCATTTTTATTTCTTCTAAGGAAGGAGGTTTGGGGCTATACTTCATCAAATTTCAAAACTGTATTTCCAGGACTCTTTGCTAACTTAAATGGCCAAAATCTGAGGCATATAAAGAAAAAAAATAACAGAGGTGATGATGATGATGATGATGATGATGGAATATGGAGAAGTAAGGGAAGACTGGCTTAAGAACAAGTTCTTTAAGAGCTGCAGATGACGGTGGTGGCGGCTGACTTTGGGATTGAGGAGTGGGTTCACAGTAAAGGTGCTAAGAAAGAGAACGTAACACAGTAAAATAATTAAATATTTTTACTGAGCCGTGTGGCTGACAGGGTCTTGGTGCTCTGGCCGTGTGTCAGGCCAGTGCCTCTGAGGTGGGAGAGCCGAGGTCAGAACATTGGTCCACGAGAGACACCACAGCTCCATGTAATATCAATCAGCAAGAGTTCTCCTAGAGATCTCCATCTCAATGCTAAGCCCCAGCTCCATTCAACAACCAGCAAGCTACAGTACTGGACACCCTATGCCAAACAACTAGCAAGACAGGAGCAGAACCCCACCCATTAGCAGAGAGGCTGCCTAAAATCATATAAAGTCACAGACACCCCAAAACACAGCACCGGACATGGTCCCGCCCACCAGAAAGACAAGATCCAGCCTTATATACCAGAACACAGACACCAGTCCCCTCCAACAGGAAGCCTACACAACCCACTAAACCAACCTTACCCATTGGGGGAAGAAACCAAAAACAATGGAAACTACGAACCTGCAGCCTGCAGAAAGGAGACCCCCAAATACAGTAAGTTAAGCAAAATAAGACAGAGAAATACACAGCAGATGAAGGAGCAACATAAAAACCCACCAGACCAAACAAATGATGAGGAAATAGGCAGTCTACCTGAAAAAGAATTCAGAGTAATGATAGTAAAGATGATCCAAAAACTTGGAAATAGAATGGAAAAAATACAAGAAACTTTAACAAGGACCTAGGAGAACTAAAGAGCAAACAAACAATGATGACCAACACAATAAATGAAATTTAAAAATCTCTAGAAGGAATCAATAGAAGAATAACTGAAGCAGAAGAACGGATAAGTGACCTGGAAGATAAAATAGTGGAAATAACTACTGCAGAGCAGAATAAAGAAAAAATGAAAAGAATTGAGGACAGTCTCAGAGACTTCTGAGACAACATTAAATGCACCAACAAATGAATTATAGGGGTACCCAAAGAAGAAGAGAGAAAGAAAGGGGCTGAGAAAATATTTGAAGAGATTATAGTTGAAAACTTCCCTAATATGGAAAAGGAAATAGTCAAGTCCAGGAAGCACAGAGAGTCCCATAAAAGATAAATCCAAGGAAAAACGTGCCAAGACACATATAAACCAAACTATCAAAAATTAAATACAAAGAAAAAATATTAAAAACAGCAAGGGAAAAAAAACAAATAACATACAAGGGAAACCCTGTAAGGTTAACAGCTGACCTTTAGCAAAAACTCTGCAAGCCAGAAGGGAGTGGCAGGACATATTTAAAGTGATGAAAGAGAAAAAGCTACCACCAAGATTACTCTGCCCAGCAAGGATAACATTCAGCTTCGACAGAGAAATTAAAACCTTTACAGACAAGCAAAAGCTAAGAGAATTCAACACCACCAAACCAGCTTTACAACAAATCCTAAAGGAACTCCTCTAGGCAGGCGACAAAAGAGAAGGAAAAGACCTACAATAACAAACCCAAAACAATTAAGAAAATGGTAATAAGAACATACATATCGATAATTACCTTAAATGTAAATGGATTAAATGCTCCCACCAAAAGACATAGACTGGCTGAATGGGTACAAAAACAAGAAACATATATATGCTGTCTACAAGAGACCCACTTCAGACCTAGGGACACATACAGACTGAAAGTGAGGGATGGAAAAAGATACTCCGTACAAATAGAAATCAAATGAAAGCTGTAGTAGCAATTCTCATATCAGAAAAAATATACTTTAAAATAAAGACTATTACAAGAGACAAAGAAGGACACTACATGATGATCAAGGGATCAATCCAAGAAGAAGAAATAATAATTGTAAATATTTATGCACCCAGCATAGGAGCACCTGAATACATAAGGCAAATTCTAACAGCCATAAAAGGGGAAATCAACAGTAACACAATCATAGTAGGAGACTTTAATACCCCACTTTCACCAATGGACAGATCATCCAAAATGAAAATAAATAAGGAAACACAAGCTTTAAATGATACATTAAACAAGATGGACTTAATTGATATTTATCGGACATTCCATCCAAAAACAACAGAATACACTTTCTTCTCAAGTGTTCATGGAACATTCTCCAGGATAGATCATATCTTGGGTCACAAATCAACCTTGGTAAATTTAAGAAGATTGAAATTGTATCAAGTATCTTTGCCGACCACACGCTTTGAGACTAGGTATCAATTACAGGAAAAAATCTGTAAAAAATACAAACACATGGAGGCTAAACAATACACTACTTAATAACCAAGAGATAACTGAAGAAATCAAAGAGGATACCAAAAAATAGCTAGGAACAAATGACAATGAAAACAAGACGACCCAAAACCTATGGGATGCAGCAAAAGCAGTTCCAAGAAGGAAGTTTATAGCAAAACAATCCTACCTCAAGAAACAAGAAACAGGGCTTCCCTGGTGGCACAGTGTTTGGGAGTCAGCCTGCCGATGCAGGTGACACAGGTTCGTGCCCCAGTCCGGTAAGATCCCACATGCCGCAGAGCGGCTGGGTCCATTGGCCATGGCTGCTGGGCCTGTGCTGCAAAAAAAAAAAAAGAAAAGAAAGAAAAAACATCTCAAATAAACAACCTAACCTTACACCTAAAGCAATTAAAGAAAGAAGAACCAAAAAAACCCCAGAGTTAGCAGAAGGAAAGAAATCATAAAGATCAGATCAGAAAAAAATGAAAAAGAAATGAAGGAAATGATAGCAAAGATCGATAAAACTAAAAGCTGGTTCTTTGAGAAGGTAAACCAAATTGATAAACCATTAGACAGACTCATCAAGGAAAAAATGGAGAAGACTCAAATCAACAGAATTAGAAATGAAAAAGGAGAAGTAACAACTGACACTGAAGAAATACAAAGGATCATGAGCAATTACTACAAGAAACTGTATGCCAATAAAATGGACAACCTGGAAGAAATATACAAATTTTTAGAAAAGCTCAACCTTCTGAGACTGAACCAGGAAAAAATAGAAAATATAAACAGACTAATCACAAGCACTGAAATTGAGACTGTGATTGAAAATCTTCCAACAAACAAAAGCCCAGGACCAGACGGCTTCTCAGGCGAATTCTATTAAACATTTAGAGAAGCGCTAACACCTATCCTTCTCAAAATCTTCCAAATTATAGCAGAGGGAGGAACACTCCCAAACTCATTTTACGAGGCCACCATCACCCTGATACCAAAACCAGACAAAGATGTCACTAAAAAAGAAAACTACAGGCCAATATCACTGATGAACATAGCTGCAAAAATCCTTAACAAAATACTAGCAAACAGTATCCAACAGCACATTAAAAGGATCATACACCATGATCAAGTGGGATTTATCCCAGGGATGCAAGAATTCTTCAATATATGCAAATCAATCAATGTGATACAGCATATTAACAAATTGAAGGAGAAAAACCATATGATCATCTTAATAGATGAGGAAAAAGCTTTTGACAAAATTCAACACCGATTTATGATAAAAGAAAAAAAAACCCTCCAGAAGTTAGGAATAGAGGGAACTTACCTCAACATAATAAAGGCCATATATGGCAAACCAACAGCCAACATCGTTCTCAGTGGTGAAAAACTGAAACGATTTCCTCTAAGATCAGGAAAAAGGCAAGGTTGCCCACTCTCATCACTATTATTCAATACAGTTTTGGAGGTTTTAGCCACAGCAATCAGAGAAGAAAAAGAAATAAAAGGAATCCAAATCGGAAAAGAAGTTAAGCTGTCACTGTTTGCAGATGACATGATACTGTATATAAAGAATCCTAAAGATGCTACTAGAAAACTACCAGAGCAAATCAATGAGTGTGGTAAAGTAGCAGGATACAAAATTAATGCAAGGAAATCTCTTGCATTCCTATACACTAATGATCAAAAATCTGAAAGAGAAATTAAGGACACACTCCTATTTACCATGCAACAAAAAGAAAAAAATGCCTAGGAGTAAACCTACCTAAAGAGACAAAAGACCTGTATGCAGAAAAGTATAAGACACTGATGAAAGAAATTAAAGATGATACAAACAGAAGGAGAGATATACCATGTTCTTGGATTGGAAGAATCAACATTCTGAAAATGACTCTACTACCCAAAGCAATCTACACATTCAATGCAATCCCTATCAAATTACCAATGGCATTTTTCATGAACTAGAACAAAAAATTTCACAATTTGTATGGAAACACAAAAGACCCCAAATAGCCAAAGCAGTCTTGAGAAAGAAAAATGGAGCTGGAGGAATCTGGCACCCGGACTTCAGACTTTACGACAAAGCCACAGTAATCAAGAGAGTATGGTACTGGCACAAAAACAGAAATATAGATCAATGTTACAGTATAGAAAGCCCAGAGATACACCCTTGCACCTGTGGTCACCTAATCTATGACAAAGGAGGCAAGAATATACAATGGAGAGAAAATAGTATCTTCAAGAAGTGGTGCTGGGAAAACCGGAGAGCTACATGTTAAAGAATGAAATTGGGGGCTTTCATATAGATATATAGATGTGGCACATATATATAATGGAATATTACTCAGCCATAAAAAGACACGAAACTGAGTTATTTGTAGTGAGGTGGATGGACCTAGAGACTGTCATACAGAATGAAGTAAGTCAGAAAGGTAAAAATAAATACTGTATGCTAACACATATATATATCGAATCTAAAAAAAAAACGGTTCTGAAGAACCTAGGAGCAGAACAGGAATAAAGATGCAGATGTAGAGAATGGACTTGAGGACATGGGGAGGGGGAAGGGTAAGCTGGGAAAAAGTGAAAGAGGGGCATGGACTTATATATACTACCAAATGTAAAAGAGATAGCTAGTAGGAAGCAGCTGCATAGCACAGGGAGATCAGCTTCGTGCTTTGTGACCTCCTAGAGGGGTGGGTTAGGGAGGGTGGGAAGGAGATGCAAGATGGAGGAGATATGGGGATATATGTATATATATTTTTTCACTACTATATTTCTGTATGTATCTTTAATTTTGAATTTTTTTTTATTTTTTTATACAGCAGGTTCTTATTAGTCATCCATTTTAGACACATCAGTGTATACATGTCAATCCCAAACTCTCAGTTCATCACATCACCACCCCCACACCCCACCGCTTTCCCCCCTTGCTGTCCATACGTTTGTTTTCTACATCTGTATCTCAATTTCTGCCCTGCAAACCAGTTCATCTGTACCATTTTTCTAGGTTCCACTTGTATGCGTTAATACATGATATTTGTTTTTCTATTTCTGACTTACTTCACTCTGTATGATACTCTCTAGATCCATGCACGTCTCTACAAATGACCAATTTCGTTCCTTTTTATGGCTAATATTCCATTGTATATAGGTACCACATGTTATTTAGCCATTCATCTGTCAATGGGCATTTAGGTTGCTTCCATGACCTGGCTATTGTAAATAGTGCTGCAATGAACATTGGGATACATGTGTCTTTTTGAATTATGGTTTTCTCTGGGTATATGCCCAGTATTGCTGGGTCGTATGGTAGTTCTATTTTTAGTTTTTTAAGGAACCTCCATACAGTTCTCCGTAGTGGATGTATCAATTTACATTCCCAGCAACAGTGCAAGAGGGTTCCCTTTTCTCCATGCCCTCTCTAGCGTTTGCTGTTTGTAGATTTTCTGATGATGCCTATTCTAAGTGGTGTGAGGTGATACCTCATTGTAGTTTTGATTTGCATTTCTCTAATAATTAGTGATGTTGAGCAGCTTTTCATGTGCTTCATGGCCATCTGTATGTCTTCTTTGGAGAAATGTCTATTTAGGTTTTCTGCCCATTTTTTGATTAGGTTGTTTGTTTTTTTAATATTGAGCTGCATGAGCTGTTTATATATTCTGGAGATTAATCCTTTTTCCGTTGATTCATTTGCAAATATTTTCTCCCATTCTGTGGGTTGTCTTGCTTATGGTTTCCATTGCTGTGCCAAAGCTTTGATGTTTCATTAGGTCCCATTTGTTTATTTTTGTTTTATTTCCATTACTCTAGGAGGTGGATCAAAAAAGATCTTGCTGCGATTTATGTCAGAGTGTTCTTCCTATGCTTTCCTCTAAGAGTTTTATAGTGTCCAGTCTTACATTTAGGTCTTTAATCCATTCTGAGTTTATTTTTGTGTGTGGTATTAGGGAGTTTTCTAATTTCATTCTGTTACATGTAGCTGTCCAGATTTCCCTGTACCACTTATTGAGGAGACTGTCTTTTCTCCATCATATATACTTGCCTCCTTTTCATAGACTAGTTGACCATAGGTTCATGGTTTTATCTCTGGGATTTCTATCTTGTTCCATTGATCTATATTTCTGTTTTTGTGCCAGTACCATATTGTCTGATTATTGTAGCTTTGTACTATAGTCTGAAGTCAGGGAGTCAGATTCCTCCATCTCTGCTAGTTTCCCTCAGGACTGCTTTTGCTATTCGGAGTCTTCAGCGTCTCCATACAAATTTTAAGATTTTTTGTTCCAGTTCTGTAAAACGTGCCATTGGTAATTTGATAGGGATTGCATTGAATGTGTAGATTGCTTTGGGTAGTAGAGTCATTTTCACAATATTGATTCTTCCAATCCAAGAACATGGTATATGTCTCTATCTGTTTGTATCATCTTTAATTTCTTTCATCAGTATCTTATAGTTTTCTGCATAGAGGTCTTTTGTCTCCCTAGGTAGGTTTATTCCTAGGTATTTTAGTGTTTTTCGTTGCAATGGTAAATAGGAGTGTTTCCTTAATTTCTCTTTCAGATTTTTCATTAGTATATAGGAATGCAAGAGATTTCTGTGCATTAATTTTGTATCCTGCAACTTTACCAAATTCATTGATTAGCTCTCGTAGTTTTCTGGTGGCATCTTTAGGATCCTGTATGTATAGTACCATGTCATCAAAGCGCAGTGACAGTTTTACTTCTTTTCCAATTTCTATTCCTTCTTTTTAAAAATTTTTTTTGCGGTACATGGGCCTCTCACTGTTGTAGCCTCTCCCGTTGTGGAGCACAGGCTCTGGACACGCAGGCTCAGTGGCCATGGCTCACGGGCCCAGCCGCTCCGTGTCATGTGGGATCTTCCCAGACCGGGGCACGAACTCGCGTCCCCTGCATCAGCAGGCAGACTCTCATCCACTGTGCCACCAGGGAAGCCCTCTATTCCTTTCATTTCTTTTTCTTCTCTGATTGCTGTGGCTAGGACTTCCAAAACTATGTTGAATAATAGTGGTGAGAACGGACATCCTTATCTTTTTCTTGATCTTAGAGGAAATGCTTTCAGTTTTTCACCATTGAGAATGATGTTTTCTGTGGGTTTGTCATATATGGGCTTTGTTATGTTGAGGTAGGTTCCCTCTATGCCCACTTTCTGGAGAGTTTTTATCATAAATGGGTGTTGAATTTTGTCAAAAGCTTTCTCTGCATCTGTTGAGATGATCATATGGATTTTCTTCTTCAATTTGTTAATATGGTGTATCACATTGATTAATTTGCATATATTGAAGAATCCTTGCCTCCCTGGGATAAATCCCATCTGATTATGGTGTATGATACTTTTAATGTGTTGTTGGATTCTGTTTGCTAGTATTCTTTTGAGGATTTTTGCATCTATATTCATCACTGATATTGGTCTGTAATTTTCTTTTTTTGTAGTATCTTTGAATGGTTTTGGTATCAGGGTGATGGTGGCCTCATAGAATGAGTTTGGGAGTGTTCCTTCCTCTGCAATTTTTTGGAAGAGTTTGAGAAGGATGGGTGTTAGCTCTTCTCTAAATGTTTAATAGAATTCACCTGTGAAGCCATCTGGTCCTGGGCTTTGGTTGTTGGAAGATTTTTATTCACAGTTTCAATTTTATTGCTTGTGATTGGTCTGTTCATATTTTCTGTTTCTTCCTGGTTCAGTCTTGGAAGGTCATACCTTTCTAACAATTTGTCCATTTCTTCCAGGTTGTCTATTTTATTGGCATAGAGTTGCTTGTAGTAGTCTCAGGATGCTTTGCGTTTCTGCGGTGTCTGTTGTAAGTTCTATTTCATTTCTATATTTATTGATTTGCGTCCTCTCCCTCTTTTTCTTGATGAGTCTTGCTAATGGTTTATCAATTTTGTTTATCTTCTCAAAGAACCAGCTTTTAGCTTTATTGATCTTTGCTATTGTTTTCTTGGTTTCTATTTCATTTATTTCTGCTCTGATCTTTATGATTTCTTTCCTTCTGCTAACCTTGCGTTTCGTTTGTTCTTCTTTCTCTAGTACCTTTAGGTGTATGGTTAGATTGTTTGAGATTTTTCTTGTTTCTTGAGGTAGGCTTGTATTGCTATAAACTTCCCTCTTAGAACTGCTTTTGCCACATCCCATAGGTTTTTGATCATCGTGTTTTCATTGTCATTTGTCTCTAGGTATTTTTTGATTTCCTCTTTGATTTCTTCAGTGATCTCTTGGTTATTTAGTAACATAATGTTTAGCATCCATGTGTTTGTATTTTTTACATTTCTTTCCCTGTAACTGATTTCTAATCTCATAGCATTGTGGTCAGAAAATATGCTTGATATGATTTCAATTTTCTTAACTTTACTGAGGCTTGATTTGTGACCCAAGATGTGATCTATCCTGGAGAATGTTCCGTGCGCACTTGAGAAGAAAGTGTAATCTGTGGTTTTTGGTTGGAATTTCCTGTAAATATCAATTAAATCTATCTGATCTATTGTGTCATTTAAAGCTTGTGTTTCCTTATAAATTTTGTTTGGATGATCTGTCCTTGGTGTAAGTGAGGTGTTAAAGTTCCCCACCATTGTTGTGTTACTGTCGATTTCCTCTTTTACAGCTGTTAGCAGTTGCCTTATGTATTGAGGTGCTCCTATGTTGGGTGCATATGTATTTATACTTGTTATATATTCTTCCTGGATTGATCCCTTGATCATTACGCAGTGTCCTTCCTTGTCTCTTGTAACATTCTTTATTTTAAAGTCTATTTTATCTGATATGAGTATTGCTACTCTAGCTTTCTTTTGATTTCCATTTGTGTGGAATATCTTTTTCCATCCCCTCACTTTCAGTCTGAATGTGTCCCTAGTTCTGAAGTGGGTCTCTTGTAGACAGCGTATATATGGGTCTTGTTTTTGTATCCATTAAGCAAGCCTTTGTCTTTTGTTTGGAGCATTTAATCCATTTACGTTTAAGGTAATTATCGATATGTATGTTCCTCTTACCATTTTCTTAATCGTTTGGGGTTTGTTTTTGTAGGTCCTTTTCTTCTCTTGTGTTTTCCACTTAGAGAAGTTCCTTTAGCATTTGTTGTAAAGCTGGTTTGGTGGTGCTGAATTCTCTTAGCTTTTGCTTGTCTGGAAGGCTTTTGATTTCTCCATTGAATCTGAATGAGATCCTTGCGGGGTAGAGTAATCTTGGTTGTAGGTTATTCCCTTTCATCACTTTAAGTATATCATGCCACTCCCCTTTGGCTTGTAGAGTTTCTTCTGTGAAATCAGCTGTTAACCCTGTGGGACTTCCCTTGTATATTATTTGTCATTTTTCCCTTGCTGCTTTCAATAATTTTTCTTTGTCTCTAATTTTTGCCAGTTTGATTACTGTGTGTCTTGGCATGTTTCTTCTTGGGTTTATCCTGTATGGGACTCTCTGCACTTCCTAGACTTGGGTGGCTATGTCCTTTCCCACGTTAGGGAAGTTTTTGAAGGAAATCTCTTCAAATATTTTCTCTGGTCCTTTCTCTCTTCTCCTTCTGTGACCCCTGTAATGCGAACGTTGTTGCATTTAATGTTGTCCCAGAGGTCTCTTAGGCTGTCTTTATTTCTTTTCATTCTTTCTCCTTTATTCTGTTCTGCAGCAGTGAGTTCCACCATTCTGTCTTCCAGGTCACTTATCCGTTCTTCTGCCTCAGTTGTTCTGCTATTGATTCCTTCTAGTGTAGTTTTCATTTCAGTTATTTTATGGTTCATCTCTGTTTGTTTGTTCTTTAATTCTTCTAGATCTTTGTTAAACATTTTTTGCATCTTCTCGATCTTTGCCTCTATTATTTTTCCAAGGTCCTGGATCATCTTCACTATCATTATTCTGAATTCTTTTTCTGGAAGGTTGCCTATCTCCACTTATTTAGTTGTTTTTCTGGTTTTATCTTGTTGCTTCATCTGGTACATAACCCTCTGCCTTTTCATCTTGTCTGTCTTTCTGTGAATGTGGTTTTTGTTCCACAGGCCACAGGATTGTAGTTCTTCTTGCTTCTGCTGGCTGCCCTCTGGTGGATGAGTCTATCTAAGAGGCTTGTGCAAGTTTCCTAATGGGAGGGACTGGTGGTGGGTAGAGCTTGCTGTTGCTCTGGTGGGCAGAGCTCAGTAAAACTTTAATCCGCTTGACTGCTGATGGGTGGGACTGGGTTCCCTCCCTGTTGGTTGTTTGGCCTGAGGCGACCCAACACTGGAGCCTACCTGGCCTCTTTGGTGGAGCTAATGGTGGACTCTGGGAGGGCTCATGCCAAGGATTACTTCCCAGAACTTCTGCTGCCGGTGTCCTTGTCCTCATGGTGAGACAGAGCCACCCCCCACCTCTGTAGGAGACCCTCCAACACTAGCAGGTTGATCTGTTTCAGTCTCCCCTGGTGTCACTGCTCCTGCCCCTGGGTCCCAGTGTGCACACTACTTTGTGTGTGCCCTCCAAGAGTGGAGTCTCTGTTTCCCCCAGTCCTGTTGGAGTCCTGCAATCAAATCCCACTAGCCTTCAAAGTCTGATTCTCTAGGAATTCCTCCTCCCGTTGCCGGACCCCCAGGTTCGGAAGCCTGACGTAGGGCTCAGAACCTTCATTCCAGTGGGTGGACTTCTGTGGTATAAGTGTTCTCCAGTTTGTGAGTCACCCACCCAGCAGTTATGTGATTTGATTTTATTGTGATTGTGCCCCTCCTACCATCTCATTGTGGCCTCTCCTTTGTCTTTGGATGTGGGGTATCTTTTTGGTGAGTTCCAGTGTCTTCCTTTCGATGATTGTTCAGCAGTTAATTGTGATTCTGCTGTTCTCGCAAGAGAGAGTGAGAGCACATCCTTCTACTCCGCCATCTTGAACCAATCTCCTGTATATGTATATCTGATTCACTTCGTTATAAAGCAGAAACTAACACACCATTGTAAAGCAATTATACTTCAATAAAGATGTTAAAAAAAAAAAAAGGGAAGAAGCTCTTTAAGTGGAAATGCTTAAAGAAAATACAGTTATGGAATGGTTGTTTTTCCCAGAGAAAGAAAACTCTAATAATGAAGACTGATAAATACTAAAAAGTAAAGAGATAAGAAACAGGAGATTATTATAATGGGTCTGATGAATGAAAGGGCTGTGACAGTGGGAACAAATTGGAGCAGAGGTGCACAAATCTTTTAAGAAGTAAAGGCAACAAGACGAGTTTGCTGGAATTTTAGCGGGATAGGAGACATGGTGACTCAGTAATTATATCACGTTTAAAACTGAGAGTTCTGGAGAATGGTAGAGGTTTTTTTTATTTCAAAAAATTTTTGAGATTGAGTAGTGCTAATGAAGAATATGGTTACTCTGGGCCTTCTCTTTAGGTTAAGCAGAAGAACTGAGTCTCCTTTTCAACTATCACAGAATTTCCATTTTCTTCAGGTATTCAAATGCAATCAAACTACTTCATTCTAGAGACTCTTGAGACCTCAGATATTTGAGAATGGAAAGCTTTATTTTTTCAGAATAACGCAACATATGGACATGGTCTCTCAAGCCAGAATTGGTATGGCATTTAATGGCCTTAGGTCTTCCCCTTTTTTGTTAAGTTTGTAGCCTTGGTGAATTAATGCAGAGGGAAAGTATTTCAGAATGGAATTGTCATGATAATGACGTGATTGGTATTTTGATTCTTTGTATTCGCCTGAACTACCTGTAGTTACATCTACGACAAATAGTATTATAAGAATATCACCATGCACTTGGATATTCTCCTACTCAGATTACAGGCTGCCCTTGGTATTCACTGGAACTAGGTTTTCCCCAAAGGCACATGTTCTGGGGAAAAAAGAGTGTGCGAGCTCTTTGTATATTTTGGAGATTAATCCTTTGTCACTTGCTTTGTTTGCAAATATTTTCCCTCATTCTGAGGGTTATCTTTTTGTTTTGTTTATGGTTTCCTTTGCTGTGCAAAAGCTTTTAAGTTTCATTAGGTCCCATTTGTTTATTTTTGCTTTTATTTTCATTACTCTAGGATGTGGGTCAAAAAAGATCTTGCTGTGATTTATATCATAGAGTGTTCTGCCTATGTTTTCCTCTAAGAGTTTCATAGTGTCTGGCCTTACATTTAGGTCTTTAATCCATTTTGAGTTTATTTTTGTTTATGGTGTTAGGGAGCAATTCTAATTTTTTTCTTTTACATGTAGCTGTCCAGTTTTTCCAGCACAACTTACTGAAGAGACTGCCTTTTCTCCATTGTATATTCTTGCCTCCTTTGTCATAGATTAGGTGACCACAGGTGCAAGGGTTTATCTCTGGGCTTTCTATCCTGTTCCATTGATCTATATTTCTGTTTTTGTGCCAGTACCATACTGTCTTGATTACTGTAGCTTTGTAGTATAGCATGAAGTCAGGGAGCCTGATTGTCCATCAACAGAGGAATGGATAAAGAAGATGTGATACATATATACAATGGAATATTACTAAGCCATGAAGAGGAATGAAATAGTGTCATTTGCAGAGACATGGATAGACCTAGAGATGGTCATACAGAGTGAAGTAAGTCAGAAAGAGAAAAACAAATATCATATAATATTGCTTATGTGTGGAATCTAGAAAAATGGTACAGATGAACTTATTTGCAAAGCAGAAACAGACACAGATGTAGAGAACAAACTTGTGGATACCAAGGGGGGAAGTGTTGGTAGGATGAATTGGGAGATTGGGATTGACATATATATACTACTATGTATAAAGTAGATAACTAATGAGAACCTATTGTATAGCACAAGGAACTCTCCTCAGTGCTCTGTGTGACCTAAATGGGAAGGGAACCTAAAAAATAGGGGATATATGTATAGCCAATTCACTTTGCTGTGCAACAGAAACTAACACAACATTGTAAAGCAACTATACTCCAATAAAAATAAAACAATGTGTGAGGAGGAGATGGTATTTGGTGCCAGCCTCCACCTACCTCCACCCATCCCCTCCTCTACCTAGTATGCCAGTCCCAGTTTGAGTGATCTTTTCTCTTGCACCTCGTGGAATTCTAACTCACCTTTTCCCCGTCTGGGCCTTTCTCTGATCCTAGACTCTGTAAGTAGGAGAACAGATTCCATTATTTATGTGGTTGGCAAGAGAAAAAATAGCAATTCTTATCTATGACGAAAAGCTCCTCAGATGGGGGAGTTGTGAACATTCCATTAGTTCACTCAGAGAAGTAAAAAAGGTTGGGAATCTGGGAGTAACAATTATGTTTTTAAACTGTAAAGTGTATTCTGCTATAGTTTCTTTGGACTCAGTTACTGAGGGCTGGTGGCTCCAACTCTAGGGCCCTAAGAGGGAGCTGGTAGAGTTTGTTGTGCAGCACATGCCCTGATTCTAGAAAGCTTCTGGAAAGAGACTTCATTGGCACTTCCCAGTGCTAGGTGTTTGGAGTCCGTTCCTTTTTTCTTTTTTTTTTTTCAACATAAAAATGGTATCAGTTTCAGCCTTCATCCTCTTTTAAGGCTACCATGGATATTCAAAATCTTCAAACTTTTTCCTCCCAGCTTTCTCCCTTCCACTGACGTGCACAGATCACTACGTTGCTTTAAAACCTTTTTATCTTTGGAAAGACTAGAGCTCTAGAAAATCTGGGCAATTCTTAATCAAGACTAACCCAAGAGGTATTGTTTAATGGGTACAAAGTTTCAGTTTGGGATGATGAAAAATATCTAGAAATGTATAGTGGTGATGGTTGCACAACAATGTGAATATACTTAATGCCACTGAATTGAATGCTTAAAAATGGTTAAAATGATAAATTTTACCTTATAGGTATTTTACCACAATTTTAAAAAGTCAGGTTGGTGGTTACGTCAAGAAGGAGCTACGGATGGGAGTATTTTGGAAGGGCCTGGCATTTTCTGTTTTTCCTCTAGTGATTACACGTCTGTTTAGTAATTATTATATTTACCTTTGCTTTGTATTGCAGCATAAAATTATGTTATATTTCTTAGTAAAAAGAAATATAAAATTGTCTGAGTTGAAGCAATATCATCTCTTAGCTCTCTGTCTGAGGCATGTCTGGCTCCTTTTCATCCTCCGTAACCATCAGGATAGCACAGTGGTTGGGCACAGCTTCCGAGGTCAGAGAGCTTGGGGTTTGCATCCTGGTTCTGGTTCTTGCAGCTGTGTGACACTGAAGGAGTTCTTAAGGTTCTAGGATTCACCTCCTCATCCGTAAAATCGTGATAACAATAGTAACTTCATCATCAGGCCGATGTGAGGATTTTTGAGTAAATGATGTATCTTAAGTGTTAGCTATGGTTGCTGGGACACAGTAAACTGTCTAAAAATGGTTGGCAATTGTTATTGCCCCATTGTAATTGCATCTCATCCCTTTCCATCCCCCTACCTCTACCTAATCCAAATTCCTTTAAAATGGATGTCTTTTCTCTATATTTCTTGTGCTTTGGATTCTAGGGTTAGAAAGTTGGGGTTCTCTTGGCAGTGAAAGAGGGTACCTATCTACCTGGCTTGTCTTAATTCTCTTGCCATAGAAAAGCAACCACCATCTTTGTTTAGTAATCAGTTCAGAAGCTCAATAAATGCAATGAATAGTTTCTGTAAAATGGTAGCCAACCAGAGGAATGAATAAGGCATGGTCACTTACAGAATGAGTAGCTTATCGCTCAATTCCTGATGCAAACTAAACATGAGTTGCAAACTTGAAGGCAAATTAAGTCCCCAAAAGCAATGGACTAAGAAAAGAGAATGGAGTAGTATTTTTCTTTGATGATAGCATTATTTGACAAAATTGGTTACTCCATTAACAGCACCTTTTTATGTTTCAGGCTTTGTTTTGGATACAAAGCATACATCAATAAAAATGATCAGATAAAAATCCCTTGTGGACTTACATCCTGGTAAGGAAAAAATAGATAGATAGATGGATGGATAGATAGATAGATAGATAGATAAACTTTACAGCACTAGAAGGTGATAACTGCTTCAGAGAAAAATATAGAGTAGGATAAAAAGGGTCAGAATGAGAAAAGAGAATGGAATGTTGTTTGCATTTTTAAATATTTTGGTCAGCAGACATTTGAACAAAATTGTGAAGGATCTGAGAGAGTGAACCACAGGGACATTTGGAGGAAAAAAATTACAAGTCGAGGGAACACACTGTACAAATGCCTCCAAAGCAGAAGTATGTCTGGCTTGGGCAAGGAACAATAAGGAAGCCAGTGTAGAGGCCAGAAATAATAATAATGATAGGAATAAAGTAGCTAATTTCTGCTGAGCTCTCAACTCTGAGCAGTCTTCTAAACATTATTATATATAATCTTCAAAACCTTCTCACAATGTAGGCAGAGTTATTCCTTCCATTTTATAGATAGATAAGCCAAGATCGTTAAGACGTTGAATAATTTGCACAAGATTACACAGCTAGCAACCACTGGAGCCGGATGTCTCCAATTCCAGAGCTCACGTTCTTAGCCACAACACTTTTTGCATTACATCTTTGTCTTGGAGGTCAAGACGGGATTAGCTCTACTCTGTTCCCCACTTGTCAAAACTGTGCAGTTCTTTGTTCTGACCTCTTTACTGGTTCACTTGTCCTTTAGATGCATTTTATTTTACTTTATAAATCTATTTATTTTTATTTTTGGCTGCGTTGGCTTTCATTGCTGTGCGTGGGCTTTTCTCTAGTTGCGGTGAGCGGGGGCTACTCTTAGTTGCCGTGCATGGGTTTCTCATTGCGGTGGCTTCTCTTGTTGCGGAGCACGGGCTGTAGGCACACAGGCTCAGTAGTTGTGACGCACAGGCTTAGTTGCTCCGCGGCATGTGGGATCTTCCCGGACTAGGGCTCGAACCCGCGTCCCCTTCACTGGCAGGAGGATTCTTAACCCCTGTGCCACCAGGGAAGCCCTAGATGCATTTTAATTCAAATACAGAGTATAACGTGTTAGCAGGGGTTTTCCATGGCCCCTTTACCATCTTGTGACATTTCCAAATTCTTTCCTCTTCTTTCCCATTCTGATCCGCCATAATTTTACCAGCTCTTCCTTTGCATACAAACCAGTTCAGCCTCAAGCAGAAATCTATACAGCAGAGGGTAACCACATCCTCTTTGGGCTTCTTCCTCCAAAGATGTCTGGTGGAGCCTCTTCAGATTAAGTTTTACTTCGTGAATATAGGATTGTGAGCACTCATACTCAGAGACATTGCTTTTGCAAGTTATTTTGGTAAATCCTTTTTCCTTCCTCCTTTTATTTTTATTTAAGTTTACTTATTTATTGTATTTTTGGCTGCGTTGGGTCTTCGTTGCCATGTGGGGGCTTCTCATTGCAGTGGCTTGTGGAGCATGGGCTCCAGGCGCGTGGGCCTCAGTAGTTGTGGCATGTGGGCTTCAGTAGTTGTGGCTCACGGGCTCTAGTGTGCAGGCTCAGTAGTTGTGGCGCATGGACTTCGTTGCTCCGCAGCATGTGGGATCTTCCCAGACCAGGGCTCGAATTCATGTCCCCTGCATTGGCAGGCAGATTCTTAACCACTGCGCCACCAGGGAAGTCCCTATTTATTTATTTTTGTATACAGTTTTCAAGATTCACCTCAGTCTTTGATAGTATTACTTTAAAAATTTCTAAATTCTCAACCCTATCTACCACCTTCTTAATCAAATGCAAAGTAGATTAAAAATAAAGCCAGGAAATTGTACTGAAGTTTTAAAAGTCTGTTCACTTCTCTGTCCATTGATGAATGTTTCTCATCAGAATTCCTATGAGCATTATCCCTGTCCAAATTAAATCATCTCCTTCTCTCTTCAAAGAAAACACAAGAGGATTTAACTACTTTTCCTTCTTCAATATGTATAAAATATTTTCTCCTGGTAAAAGTGTTTGTCAAATTTCAAACCAGAATCAGAAGGACAGAATGTTCATTCCTCTATTAGGTTATAAAATCCTTGAGCTAGAAAGACAATGATCTTGACAAGGAAGAAATTCATCTTTTTGCATTAGTAACTGAACTGAAATGGAAAAATGAGAGTGGAAAATTTGGATACTTTCCCCATGAAGAACATGTAAAATTACAATTGCTTGGCTATTGGTATACTTGGAATGGGTATTGAAATAGATATGGGTGAAGGAAACCATGAGTTTTGTGAATAATGCTTTTTAAAGGAAGTTCTAGTTTTTAAAAAATGGAAAGACAAGTATGTTGACCAAATTTTTGAGACTGATGACATTAACTTGAATGGCAGAAAGCCAATCTATGGTAATTGCTTTCTTCAGAAGCTAAAGGTACATTTACGTTTTAAACCATATGGAAAAATCAGGCATAGGGAGTAACCAAGCACAAGTTATCATATTCCAAGTGGAAGCCAAATGGTTCTTAGACTGTGACATATACAATAGTACCCATGGAAATGGCCTGACTCAACTCTTCCCTCGAAAACCTCTCCAGGTTTCTTTGCCTTCCTAGAATGACTGAAACTGATATGTCCCTAAATAAACATGACTTTACACACTTTATTCTTTATCCTTTATTTCTTTATTGGAAATTTTCAAATAGATACAAAATGAGAGAGATCATTTTAATGAATCCTCAGCTCTTATCACACAGCTTCAACCACTATCAACACATGGTCAATCTTATTTCATCTATACATCATCCTCTTAACACCCTTTCATACAATTTTGAAGCGTGTCTAAGAGAGCATATCATTTCATTTGTAAATATACAATTTCTTCTCAAGTTTAAAGAGTTGTAGTCTGAAACAGACAGTAAATCAATGTTAAAGAAAAGTGGTGAAGTCACTCCCATCTTAAATGTGCTTCCTGATTCCACTGGCTCACCATAGCTTCTCATTTTAGCCCAAGAAAGATAAGAGCACAGTTTTAACCAAGACTAGTAGTCAATCTATTGGAAAAAAAAAGTCAAGAAGGTGAAGATTCACTGTCATATATAGTAGATGCACATAATTATTTTTGTCTGCCTAGCATCTGAATACCATTTTCTGTCTTTGGAGACTTCTACACGTTGAAGCATCATAGAAGAAAAATCTATTTCCCACTGTAGGAGCTGAAAATGCAGAAGCTCGCTTTTCCAGCTCTGTTGTATCTAGAGCCATGGCCATAATGGAGGCTTAGCCATGAGACACACCTGCCCCAGATTGCAAAAAGGAGTTGGTGACCCAAAGAAGAACGGACACAGAGAGCCTGCTGTCGATGCAGCGGCTGTGGCAGCCATGTCCATTTTGTGGGTAGGGAGGGGAGAGGAGGAATACAGTGGGAGACAGTGACAGTGGTGCCAGTATCTGAGTTCAGCTTCAGCGTATACAGCCTATTGATGTATGCTCAGCCATGAAGTCAATGTGGGACCAGGTTGTAAATATGATTATGGCTGGGGTGCTAGCTGAATAGTTTCCAAGCTGGTTTTTCAGCTCTGCTGGCCATTCTTTGAGCTACCAATATTTTTTGACTAAATTATTCTCTGTATAATCAATGTTTCTGTTTTTGCTATCAAGAAACCCGACTGATGCACCTGGAGTCTATGCAAAACTTTAAATAAGCACCTCAAAGGGACCCTAAGATATAAGATGGATTAAGGAAGAAATAGAGAGGAGACCAAAAATTATTCAAAGATCACCAACAAAACGCTGGTAGAAACATATCGCAGTAGCAGTTTGAATAATTGTAGAGCAGTTCTGTTAGTGTGGTAGTTGAAGTTTTTTTCACTGCATTCCATTTGAACTTCTTGGTTCAAGGCATTGTTGATATATAACAGCGCTCATCAAACATTGCCTATAAGAGTAAAACATGTGGGAAGAAAAGTCACCTTAAATATCCACCAGTTGGATTGGTCACATTAAGACAAACTCGGCTACACTTGTCTCTTCCACTGCCCATCCTACCCCGTCTTCTGCCAAAAGTTAATGGTTTTGGAAAAATGTCAGCGACACAATTTTAAGTTAAAAAAAAAAAAGCATGAAAACCCAACATCAAGCTAGATAGAAGAACAGTTCCAAGTATAGCCCCATTTCTGAAAGGTTCGTGTTTGTGAATATATACAGTATGTAAATATAAACACAGCAGAACTTCATGATGACCCTCAGTGGGAGACAGGAATAAAGAGATAATTTTTATTTGTTTTTTTTCATAAGCTTTATGTATTAGTTTCCTATTGCTGCTGTAACAAATTACCACAAATTTAGTGGCTTAAAACAACACAAATTTATTATCCTACAATTCTGGAGGTCAGAAGTCTGAAATGAGGGACTTCACTGGTGGCACAGTGGTTAAGAACCCTCCTGCCAATGCAGGGGACACGGGTTCGAGCCCTGGTCCGGGAAGATCCCACATGCCGCAGAGCAACCAAGCCTGTGTGCCACAACTACTGAGCCTGTGCTCTAGAGCCCAGCCCATGAGCCACAACTACTGAGCCCATGTGCCACAACTGCTGAAGCCTGCATGCCTAGAACCCGTGCTCCACAGAGAAGAGCTGCCGCAATGAGAAGCCTGTGCACCGCAACGAAGAGTAGCCCCTGCTCACTGCAACTAGAGAAAGCCCACAGGCATCAACAAAGACCCAACACAGCCAAAAATAGATAAATAAATAAATATATTTTTTTTAAAAAGAAGTCTGAAATGAGCCTTATCGGGCTTAAGAGGTCAGCAGGGCTGTTTTCCTTCTGGAGGCTGCAGGAGAGAATCTGTTTTCTTTACCTTTCCATCTTCTAGATGCTACCCACAATCCTTGGAGTGTGACCTCTTCCTTCATCTTCCAAGTACATCACTCCAACCTCTGGTCCCCTCATCACATCTCCTTTTCTGACTTTATCCTCTTGCTCCCTCTTTCACAGGCCCTTGTGATTACATCAAGCTCACTTGGATAATCCAAGAAAATCTTCCTGTCTCATGGCCCTTAACTTAATTATATTTGCAAAGTCCCTTTTGCCATGAAAGTTAACATATTCATAGGTTCCAGAGATTAGGACTTTAGGAGGCCATTATTCTATCTATCACACATTCTAAAAACAATCTAATGTTATTGAGAATTTATTTTTTCCCTTGAAGCCTTGTTCTCAATAGTTTAATAGTTTTATAGTGTAATTGTAAAATTCCTACAAAGCCTCAACTAGAGTGCAGTATTTAAGCCAAATAGATTAAATGATTAGTTTTCATTTTTGTCACTTTCTTTTTTTTTTTTTACAAAAATAATATGTTTTTTTCAAACCCAAGATAATGCTAGAAATTAAAGAATTTATAGTTCTCCATATTTCCTTTCTTTTCACTATCTGTGGCTTTTTTTATATCACAGTTACATTATTTCATTTGACAAAATGTCTTGAAAGTATTGTTCAGTATAGGTACGGTTGACATTGAATCCGTTTTCTCACTTCTTAAAGATAGGTATTGTGCTAAGTGTCAATGAATATATACCAACAAATGCCATTAACAATAATATAAATAACAAAGATATTAACTTTTTTTACCATTTTTTTGTCAAATTTTTTCAGATTTTTTTTCATGTGGACCATTTTTGAAGTCTTTATTGAATTTGTTACAATATTGCTTCTGTTTTATGTTTTGGGTTTTTGACCACAAGGCATGTGAGATCTTAGCTCCCTGACCAGGGATTGAACCCACACCCCCTGCATTGGAAGGCAAAGCCTTAACCACTGGACTGCCAGGGAAGTCCATTTTGAACCATTTTGTATCCTTCCTTTCATTTATTTTTTTAATTAATTTTTATTGGAGTATATTTGCTTTACAATGTTGTGTTAGTTTCTACTGTTTTATATAATAATTCATCAATGGATAAAGAAGATGTGGTATATATACACAGTGCAATACTACTCAGCTGTAAAAAAGAATGAAATAATGCCATTTGCAGCAACGTGGATGGACCTAGAGATTATCATATTAAATGAAGTTATTATTAAGTGAAGTTAAGTCAGAAAGAGAAAGACAAATACCATATGATACCACTTATATGTGGAATCCAAAATATGACACAAATGAACTTATTTACAAAACAGAAACAGCTCACAGATGTAGAAAAACTTATGATTACCAAAGGGGAAAAGGGGTGGGGGAGGGATAAATTAGGAGTTTGGGGTTAGCAGATACAAAGTACTATATATAAAATAGGTAAACAACAAGGTCCTACTGTATAGCAGAGGGAACTATATTCGATATCCTGTAATAAACCATAATGGAAAAGAATATGAAAAAGAATATATGTGTGTATGTGTATAACTGATTCACTTTGCTGTACACCAGAAACTAACACAACATTGTAAATCAACTATACTTCAATAAATAAACCATCAAATGCTAACATTTACATTAAAGATATATGGCTTTTGATGCCTTTAAAATTTGGCCCAAATGGTAGATAATAATAGAATAATTTCTAGTTCAAGTGTGTTTTATGCTTGAAAACAGAAATTCATGATTAATATATTTTTGTTTACCTATAACTGTTAATGGTTGGGAAAGAAATATTTCTTCCAATATAAAAGGATTCTCAGTTTCTGTTGCTGTTATATAAAATAATATCAAATCTCCATCTCCTGATTTACAGAATATCTGATGGAAAAATGCTCACTAATAACAATCTGTACAGTTAGGGATGCTCTCTCCAAGGATAAATGTGATTAACGGGCTTGCTAAATAACTCAGCTAGAAAAAAAAAAAATAGACAACATAGCTTTCATTTGTCAACCCGCCTTAAAAGCAAATGACAGGAGCAATTTCTCTTTTTCTTTTACTCGCCCAATATGAATTCATAGTCATTAGAGGGTTGAGTGTGCAATGCCTTGCAGGTGTTCTTTTGTAACACAGGAATATTCATTAAGTCTTTGTACAATATCCAGTCACTAATTACTATTTAGCTCCACGAGTTCATGTCTCAGAGTCTTTATGTGTTGCTGTTTTTCCCTGTTCAGCCAGCCTCCTTTGCTTGGCAGTGTTTTGCATCTGCCTTCCCCCTGTGTGTTTGTAACTATTTCTCTGGTGTAGGTCATTCTCCAGCCTTCACAGAACCTCAGTAGCATAGTGGGTATATTTTGACTCCACTGAATTTCTGTTACAGAATTCTCTCTCCACCTCCTCTCACCGCCCACGATTTTCATGTTGTTCCCAGTGATATCTTGCCAACCTTCTACTTTCCTGGGAAACTGTATGAAGACTTCTTTTTTTTCCGAACTATAGAATCTTGACAGAAATGATCATAATGTTAATAGGTGGGTCTGTTATCATGGGGAAAATGTAAGGAATGGTTTAATTCATAGGAAAGAATGTAATCGTGCAGAAGTTTTCTAATTAGAATATTTTTCTCCTAATGGTAGAGTAGTTAGAAGTCAGGTTTATAGAGAGTTGAAATTCCCCTAAGATTATTACTTCATACTTGAGGCCCTCCCTGCACACTCTGGGCAACTGACCAACTGGAATGATTTCAGGGGTCTGGGAAGCTCCTTGGTCGCACATATTTCTCTGACCAAGGTTCAGAAGAACCACTCCTTAAGGGCTTTCTGGTAAAGATGTTTTACGATTAGTAGCTAATCTTTGGGGCTAGTTAAACCTATCATCATTCACATTACCTAAACAGAGAGCAGACACTAAAGGTATGGGAACTCATGAAGTGTCATTTTTAAATGGAAAGGACCAATTAAGAGAAGTGATAGAGAAAAATGCCTGGAGGGCAGCACACTGTAAACAGTTTGTGGTTTGAAGTTCATCAAAGAAAAGAAGCAACAGGAAAGCTTTAGGGAATGTTGCATAGTTTTCCATATAGATGTATTTATTCATCACTATTTTACATGGTTCTTATTAAGTGTCTATTGCCTATGGTCCAGTTAAACCATCTGGTGTCAGCTATGCAAAGCAATAGTTTTTCACGTTTTTATTTTACTGGCCAAAATCTTTTCCAATAAAAAATTTACATATTCTCAGTGTGTAAACCAAATGAAAGGAGAGCTATCCTGATTGAAGAGGGTTGGAATATTTGAGGATTTCTCTTTCCCACAGCACCTGGCCTCTCCTTCCTCTCCCCCAACAATCTGTGAGGCAGCTCTCTGATTAAAGTCTGTTTGAGTAATCAACATCCTTTGAAATGAGGGGCATTTATTCAATAGATTCATGATTGAAACCACCACTTCAAGAAGAAAAATCACTCTTCATTAAAGTTGGCAAACTGAAGAAATTGCTGATACCCCACTTCATTAATCCATTCACTCATTTTCTTTTCCAAAGAATATTGATAACCTAGTATGTGCCACTGACATGCTCTGGAGATAGGAGAGTGACCAATGTAGACATGGGCTGTGCCTCACGGAATTTACACCCTAATTAAGAGTCAGCCATTTGAAGCAACATGGATGGACCTAGAGATTATCGTACTAAGTGAAGTCAGTCAGGCAGAGAAAGACAAATACGATATGTTATCACTTATATGTGGAATCTAAAAAAAATGATACAAATGAACATATTTACAAAACAGAAACAGATTCACATAGAAAACAAATTTATGACTGCCAAAGAGGAAGAGGGGGAGGAATAAATTAGGAGTATAAAATGAACAGGTACACACTACCACATATAAAATAAACAACAAGGATTTACTGTAGAACACAGGGAACTATATTTAATACCTTGTAATAACTTATAATGGAAAAGAATCAAAAAAAGACTATAAACATATACATATATATGTATAACCAAATCACTTTGCTGTACCTCTGAAACTGACATAATGCTGTAAATCAACTATACTTTAATTAAAAAAAAAAAAGAGTCAGCTATGTGCCATCACATGCACTCTTTGAACAAATGATTTGCCCAAGGTGTTTGCCCTCTGTCCAACCATATTTTGCTCAAAGCATACTTTTCCATAGATAATATTCTTAGACGTGTCTTATGACAACTTGCTCACACTGTATAAAGTTCAAAAGCTTATCTAGGTGGGGCTAATACAGCAATTGAGAACACTATTTGCAATATGTTGAAAGATTGCCAAAGCATTACCCAATCCCAAAAGACATTATTATTCTATAGTCAAAATATGCAGGATTAGAAGGAGTCTTTTCCATTCATCCATCCTACTGTTTCTCAGTTCCCTCTATCTATGAAGTTCTTTGGGACATTTAAAATTCATTCTCTGGGGACTTCCCTGGTGGCGCAGTGGTTAAGAATCTGCCTGCCAGTACAGGGGACACGAGTTCGAGCCCTGGTCCTGGAAGATCCCACATGCCGCGGGGTAACTAAGCCCGTGCACCACAACTACTGAGCCTGCACTCTAGAGCCCTCGAGCCACAACTACTGAGCCCACGCACCGCAACTACTGAAGCCCGCAGGCTTAGAGCCCGTGTTCCACAACAAGAGAAGCCACCGCAATGAGAAGCCTGAGCACCACAATGAAGAGTAGCCCCCGCTCGCCACAACTAGAGAAAGCCCGTGTGCAGCAACGAAGACCCAACACAGCCAAAAAAAAAAAAAAATTCATTCTCTGAACAAACTCAAAAAAATCTCAACAGCTCATTTCTTTTAAGGCTTTTTCTTTTCTATCACCAGCAAATCATAGAAGAGCAGACAAGTTGCACAGCCTGTGATCTCAGGAAGCTGCGCCCGCAGAGGCAGACTGACTGGCTTCATAGGAGCCGCTGTGTGTGATCCCCAGGGTCTGCCCTTCCAGATGCCCTACATGTATAACTGAGCCACTTTGCTGTACCCCTGAAACTAACACCACATTGTAAATCAACTCGACTCCTATATAAATTTAAAAAAAGAAAATCTTTCTAGAGTCAATATTTTATATCATGCCATCCCTCCTCTTGGTATGCCCTCCAAACTACTGCATGTTACGTTTTCTTTTAAAAACATTCTTTACTTTTATTCTGAAAACCCTTGAAATAGCTCGAACCAGTCCAAAGTGAGGTAGAACAGTACCCGAAAATCAATGGCATAATAATAACTAACATAAATAGCACTAGTTTACTACTAGTTATTCATAATTAATTTGATCCTCACAATAACACTGTGACAGATGGAGAAACTGAGCTTCAGCAAATGCAGAATAACTAAAAGGCGCACAGTTAGAAAGCATCTGAGCTTAAACTCAAAAGCTGCTCTTCTGATACTCAGAACTGAGTCAAATCGGTACCGGCTGCCCACCCGCATTTCTGGACCTGGGATCATCCCAGGCCTCAGGCCTCCACATGGGCTCACGTTTAGATTCTTGAGAAAACTCGTCAGAAAGACATTTTAATCTTGATTTCCTGCAAGAAGGGGGAGGCGTTGTGAGGAATTCGAAGCCATCTATGAGAAAGAGGAAGGACAGGGTGGTGAGGTGACTGCAAGCACTGACTGGAATTGTGAGGTAGCGCCACTCAGCGCCTCGGGCCAGGCCTGCCCTGCTTCCCTCCGCCTTCTTCCTGCCCCTCAAGCACTCAAAGCTCTTTCCCACCTGGGGATCTTCACACTGCTGCCCACTCAGCCTGACGTGCTTCCCCAGACCTTCTACTGGCTGGTGCGTTTCCACGATTCCCATCATGTTCAGGTGGCCTCTCCTCAGGGAGGCCTCTTCTGACACCCCTCTATGACCCACCCCGTTGCCTCTGTCCTGTCACCTCATTTTGTTTTCCTCACACTGCTTACACTCTGAACTTGACTTATTGACTTTTTAAGATTGTGGCAAAACCCAGATAACGTGAAGTGTACCATCTTAAACATCTTTAAGTTCAGTGACATGAAGTATACTCACGAAGTTGTGCTGTGATCATGACCACCCAGCTGCAGAACTCTCCTGCAAAACTGAAACTCTATACCCATCGTATAACTCCCCATTCCCCTTCCCCAGCCCCTGGCGAGCATAATTCTGTGTTCTGTCTCTAGAAATGTGACTATCCTAGGCACCTCATGTAAGTGGATTCATACAGTGTTTATCTTTTTGTGACCAGATCATTGCACTTAGCATAATGTCCTCCAGTTTCACCCATGTTGTAGAATGTGCCAGAATTTACTTCCCTTTTAAGGCTGAATAATATTCCATCGTATGTATAGATCACTTTTTTTTTTTTTTACCCATTCGTCCATTCATTGACACTAAAGTTGCTTCTACGTTTTGGCTATTGTGAATAATGCTACTGTGAACATAGGTGTATAAATGTCTTCAAGTCCTTTCTTTCAAACTTTTTGGGTACGATACCCAGAAGTAGAATTGCTGGATCATATGGTAATTCTATTTTTACTTATTCAACATAGGCTGGCATACAGTAGGTACTTGATTATTTTTTGATTGGACAAAGGATGGCCGTTGGGCCATAGAGCACATACTTTTTCATTTAATTTTTAAAGTATATAATACATGTAAATGGTTAAAAAAAAACTATAATAGGGTTTAATTGACAAGTAAGTCTCTCTTCTTGCCCCCAACTAACTAATTTCTCTTGTTAGAGGCAATATTTTTACTAATTTCTTGTATGTCTGTCTAGAAATATTCTATGAATGTACAAACATATATAATATATACTCTCTTTCTTCATTTAATGGTATACTGACTTATGAACAAAGTGAAGAATTACCAGGCAGGGTCAGACTAATGGACTGATTCTGGGAAGAGTTAAGACCTCAGGATAAGAGCCCAGAAAAGACAGTCCTCAAGCATCAAGGAACATTCTTCCATGTGTCAGTTAAGTCCCTACTTGCAACTGGCAACACCTTTTCTCTGCCCCTTGTACACCAATTAATTCTGGGTGTCCTCCCTACCTGCCAAGGAGAAAGGCCACGTGGCAGGGCAGAAAGATGCAACATGAGTTTGATTGAGGGGTTTGAGGTCACAGCACGATGTGGAAGTGGGAAGTACCCAATAACCATCACAGTTATGAGGATGGAAGTGGTGGGTATGAGTCTGAACTAGAGATAAAGTCTTGGGTGTCAACTATAGAGAAAGGGGTGCTGAATTTTGTGGGCAGCAATGAGACTTCAGAGAGAGTGTGTCAAGAGGGAAGAGCAGGGCTTCCCTGGTGGCGCAGTGGCTGAGAGTCCGCCTGCCGATGCAGGGGACACGGGTTCGTGCCCCAGTCCGGGAAGATCCCACATGCCGCGGAGCGGCTGGGCCCACGAGCCATGGCCGCTGAGTCTGCGCGTCCGGAGCCTGTGTTCTGCAGCAGGAGGGGCCACAGCAGTGAGAGGCCCACGTACCGCAAAAAAAAAAAAAAAAAAAGAGGGAAGAGCAGTAAGCCAAGGACTGGGCTCTGCTGATGCCCCTGGACAGCAGGCAGGGAGAGGGAAATTGTTGAAAACAAGCATCATCAGACAGCATCATCGGTAACAGAGGAAATTTAGACATGGGCATGACGGTGACGTTTCTTCAATTAATAACTTGGAAGTTCACTCTGAATCGTGTAAGCTTTCCTTTTTAGTACTTCCAGTAATTTTTTTGCTCTGAGACCAAATGCTTTCCTGGAACACTGTTCTGTAAAAATATGTAACTCTAAAAGGCACCATTTGCCGATGAGGAACAAGGAAGAAACAGTGTGTTCTGGCCACAAGCAGTATTCTGAACATGTTCCTCTGGCCAGATACTTGCCATATTTCCACTATTCCTTCCAGTCCTTCTTTTCTTCTTCAACCTATTTTAAAATACCATGTTTCCTTTCTGACTTACCTACTCATTTCTAAACCTAAAACAATAGTTGTTCTTTTCTCTGCATTGCCGTGCCATTTTTCTCTCTGTGGGTGGGAACAATTAGCTCTTTCTGAATCTTCAATTAGGTTCTTGATGATTTACCTATAAAAGTTACTTATAGATGTCTCTTAGGAACACTGTCCACAGTGGCTTGTTTATATCTTAATCTTTTTTTCTTTTTTTTGGCCGTGATGCCCAGCTTGTGGGATCTTAGTTCCCCCACTAGGGATTGAACCCAGGCCCTTGGCAGTGAGAGCCTGGAGTCCTAACCATTGGGCCACCAGGGAATTCCCTATATCTTAGGATACAACCTTTGAATCTTCAAACTTCTCTTTTCCCTCTTCTCTCCTGTTTCTTTCAGGCCCAAATATACAAGACAGCCTTCTGAATAGTAAGTACATTTCTCATGGGACAACTTGAAAGAATGCATTTTTTAAAAAAGGTCTTTTTGTCCTGAAGGAATAATGGGAATCCTGGTTCTTTGGCTGTTTTTTTGTTTTGTTTATTGAAGTATAGTTGATTTACAATATTGTGTTAGTTTCAGGTATACAGCAAAGTGATTCAGTTATATGTGTGTATATATATATAATATATATAATACATATATATAATATATATATTCTTTTTCAGATTATTTTCCCTTATAGGTTACTGAATGTAGTTCTCTGTGCTATATAGTAAGTCCTTGTTGGTTACCTATTTTATATATAGTAATGTTCTTTGGCTGTTTTATGATGAAATTTCACCTTTGGCTTTCTATTTAGGGCTCACTGTGTATCAATGCTATATTGTTCTTTGAGGGAGAGCAAGAAGGTACTTGTGAATCCTAGTAAGCCCACATATTAGGGATGCAAACACAAGTTCCAGAATCTATAAACTCATAAACATAAGTCCATGACATGTGGAGAAAAGAAAAATAACAAAGAAGGAGCCCAGTTATTCTCAAGAAAATACAGCTAAGGGGAAGAGTCTTAAAAATTATTTAAGCCTTCATATGTGTCTATACGTACTTATTTCTATTCAACTCGCCTTTATTGACTACTTATCATGTGTCAGGCACTCGTTAATGCGGTAACATAAAGATAAATAATTTTATAGAGCATAGGTAGTAGGTAAAATGAATATGACCTTTTCACAGAGAAAAGTAAATATGACACCATTGGTGTTACAGAATCCCAATGGAATAGAATGTCAACTAGGAATGGGGCTTTGGAAGGGAAATCTAGTTCAGGAAAGTATCTAATGGAAGAGATCTGTTGAGAAGGTATAAAACCCTGCATGAAATTCAGAAGGACACATTGGCTATATTTATTAGGAGAGAGTCAGAAGGTACCATACTTCTTCTGCATGCGTCATCCTACCCAAAGAGGAACATCTAATAAATCCTTGGCTTAGCTTGCTGACAGTTTCTCCTGTTAGGGTAGGAAAAACAATGAGGAAACAGCTGTGTTGGCTGTACTTCTAGCCAACCTGGAAGACTGGTCAGGGGTATGGAAATGGCAGGAGTCATGAGGGAAAGTGGTTCCAGTACATGATGATAACAAAGGGGGAGAAGTTGTGAGTGGCTAAGCACTTCCCTGACTGTAAGAAAGGAACCTGTAGAAGGTTCAAAGGAAATGTACATGTGATCCATCATCTGAGACTAAGAAGGAATATGACTAAAAGAGAGAAGGAGGTTCTACCAAGTTAAACACTGAGAAGGTAATTAGAAGTTATCTCGAGTAGAAAGAGAACGGGGAGATGGCCATAGAGACCAATGCAGGTACATAGATACTCTGAGGACTTCTGATTTTGAAAGGCTATGTGGAAAAGATGCAAGCTGGGACACAAAGTGAAGGGCACCTAAAAAAGTGATGCAATCTTTTCAGACTAGCAAGAATCAGCCTATATATATGCTGATGGAGCAAGGCACTGTTTTGACACATTAACTATGACGTTTTCCCTGGAGACTTCTTGCTACCTTGTGACTCTCCCTCATCAGCAAGCTAGACACAAAGCCCCTGTTATCTCGAGTGAGAATTGTAACAGCAGCAACCCGAAGAAAATGTAGTTCAGTTCTGGGACCTGCTTTGTTGTACAGCTTCGTCAGAATAAGAGATACCCCCAAACCCCATACTGACTCACTCTGCCCCATGGCTATGCCAAGTTTGATTCTTTTTAAAATCAATGAGAAAATTTCAGAAATCAATTTTGTCTTTTTTTTTTTTACTTGAAGAAATGAATAATTTTTTACTACCTTCTTTTTTCTCTAAGATAATTTTAACAATAATAAATGTTACTCAGACTACTTAAAGACATTTCTACTACAGGTGAATTTTTTCACTGGATTATACATGAAGTCCAGGAGCCCACTCCCTACCCATTGCCAACAACAACCCTTACCAGGCTCAAACACACAAGAACTCCAGGGCATGGTCAAGTGACTACCACAAGGAAAGGAGGTATTTGACTCCTTTTATTAAGAGCCCTAGGGCAGAAATGGTGAGCTATAAAGCCATCACCACCTATTGTCAACTCATCTTAGGCAGTTTCAGTGGGTAGGTTTCTCACTATGCTTTATCAAACTCAATTCAGGTGACCTCTAGACAAAGGAATTACTCATAGAAATTTGGTGATCATTACATGGTCTCTTCCATTTTTGCAACATAGATTTTTATCTCCTAGAAAAGAGTCTTACATATCTTACTATTACCTACTTTAGAATCATAGTCAACATCATAAATTGCTAATCCTAGTTGTTTCTCAGAGGAAACAAAATCCTAGTCATATTAATTGCATACAGTTCTTCTAGACTGTTGTTCAAAGAAGTAAATATAGTTGGCTATGACATTGGTCCCTCCTGGTCTCTTTATACACAAGACAGAGCTTCTGCACAATAATGATGCAAGGATTGGATTTGTAATAACTTGAATACTCATTGGAAAGAATAATGACTTGTGGACGGATGGCAATGTGAAAAGAAGCTTCAAAGAATATCTCAAAGGAAGCTGTCCTATTAACAATTGTTTAAAGATGACTAGGATGAAGACATGAAAAACATAAAGAATTATAATATATAAGCAAAATAAAGGTGGTGGGAATAATATACCAGATGGCAGAGTCAAAATATGAAAGTGTCACAAACAGTTGATAAAGTGGGGTGAAATAAATGATACCTGAGAAAAGAAATATAAATTCCCACATTAGACCTGAAAAAAAGTCAGGTTTTTCAAATCCAGATCATGGGGAAAATATCTTAGGAGCAAGTCTCTTGAAAAATGTTGAGTGTTTACACTGAAAAGAATGTCAACATTGACCAGATTAAAGAAGGCAATAAGTTTTATTTGGGACCATGGGTGGTCAATGCATTTTAAAGTTGCATTAATAGAGTAACGATGTCCACATCTAGGGTAGTACTTGTCTCAATTGTACTTTGCCCCCAACACAACTCATCCAGATGTTATATTTATTCCTTGATACATCATGGAAAGCATTTTGGAGTAAGGTAAATGGAATTACAAGGAACTAAGTGAATTTTTATATACCCAGAACCCCTTTTTACAAGAAAGAAATAACCCCCCCTTTATTCCATGTGGTCCTGATGAGATTATCCCTCATTGTACCCTCCCTAGTCTTTGGTCCAGAGTGATTAGTTCAGGGACTGATGAGATTTGTGTATTTGAGGTTCAAGAATTTTTCATCTTTGTTATGATAGGCTGTAAGATGTAGGCTTGGGGCAGCCAGGTACCAATTATCTGGCCATAGGAGCCTGTTGCCTACAGAGGAGAGTGAGGTCAGCATGCAAAGCAGAGATAGTGGTATGTTACAGCCAGCTCAAACTGACTCATGAGAGCCAACTCTTAAATTTTCATGAAATTTTATGAACCAGTAGTTAAAGGCAGCCATTTTTTGTTACTTTTTATTTTCTTTTATTTTTATGTTTTTATAAATGTATTTAATTTATTTATTTTTGGCTGCGTTGGGTCTCTGTTGCTGCACGCGGGCTTTCTCTACTTGTGGTGAGCAGGGGCTACTCTTCGTTGCCGTGTGCAGGCTTCTCATTGCGGTAGCTTCTCTTGTTGCAGAGCACGGGCTCTAGGCACACGGTCTTCACTAGTTGTGGCTCACGGGCTTAGAGCACAGCCTCAGTAGTTGTGGTGCACGTGCTTTGTTGCTCCGTGACGTGTAGGATCTTCCCAGACCAGGACTGGAACCCATGTCCCCTGCATTGGCAGGCGGATTCTTAACCACTGTGCCACCAGGGAAGTCCTAGTTTTTAGTTTTTATTTAAAAATTTTTTTTATTAAAATATAGTTGATTTACAACATTGTGTTAGTTTCTGTTGTATAGCAAAGTGATTCAGTTTTATAGATATAGATATATAAATAATATATAATTCTTTTTCATATTCTTTAAATATATTCTTTTTCATATTCTTTTCCATTATGGGTTATAATAGAATATTGAATATAGTTCCCTGTGCTATACAGTAGGACCTTGTTGTTTATCTATTTTATATATAGTACTTTGTATCTGCTAATCCCAAACTCCTGATTTATCCCTCCCCCATCCTTTTTCGCCTTTGGTAACCATAAATTTGTTTTCTATGTCTGTGAGTCTGTTTCTGTTTTGTAAATAAGTTCATTTGTGTCATATTTTGGATTCCTCATGTAAGTGATATCATATGGTATTTGACTTACTTCACTTAGTATGAAAACCTCTAGGTCCATCCATATTGCTGCAAATGACATTATTTCATTCTTTTTTATGGCTGAGTAATATTCCATTGTGTATATATACCACATGTTCTTTATCCATTCATCTGTCGATGCGCATTTAGGTTGCTTCTGTGCTGGCTATTGTAAATAGTGCTGCTATGAACATTGGGGTGCATGTATCTTTTTGAATTATGGTTTTCTCAGGATATATGCCCAGGAGTGAGATTACTGGATCATATGACAACTCTATTTTTAGTTTTTTGAGGAACCTCCATACTGTTTTCCAATGGCTGTACCAATTTACATTCCCACCAAAAGTGTAGGAGGGTTCCCTTTTAAAGACAGTCATTACTAAAAAATAAATTATATAAATATACACTTAAGTAAATTATAATTAAAAACAAAGGTAATACCTATTCAAAACTCATTTCTTCCTAATTATTTTACTACATTTTATTATTATCTGTGCTCTTGGGACTATTTACAGCTATTGTTCTCTAAATAGTGGAAGTACTAGATAATGGTGCATTACTGCACATCTCTTCCCAGTTCTGTGTTCAGTGATATTTACATTGGTAGATTGAAATTAGCCAGTGTGGGAGTATTTATACTATAGAAATTGATAAACACTACAAATCAAGACTGGATTTTTTGTTTTATTGATTTTTGGGATCAGAGGTCAGCCAACTTTTTCTGTAAAGGACCAAATAATAAACATTTCGGGTTTTGCAGGCCGTATCATCTGTCAAAACTACTCACCTGTACCACTACAGTACAAAAGCACATATAGACAATACATAAACAAATGAATGTGGCTGCATTCCAATAAAGCTTTATTTAGAAAAACAAGCTACAAGCCAGATTAGGACCACAGGCATAGTTTGCTAATCCTGTCTCTAAAGTTGTAGAGCAAATGTTAATTATACAGATTAAACATAAAAGTGTGTCACGTCTAAGGAAGGTATATCACATAGCATAAAGAAATGAGGAAATACTATCAGGTATTCAAAAATTATAGTCTGATTCAGCAAAATCAGGCTTTGCAAAAGGAGTTCCCACATACATATTTATTGTTTCACTTTCATCTTATCTGTATCAGCTTAGGCTGCCATAACAAAATACCATAGACTGGATGACTTAAACAACAAAAATGTATTTCTCACAGTTCTGGAGGCTGGAAGTCCAAGATCATCAACATGCCAGCAAAGTAGGTTTCATTCTGAGGCCTCTTTTCTTGGTTTGTAAGTAGCCTCCATCTCACTATATGCTCACATGACCTCTTCTGTGTGTGCATGCAGAAAGAGAGAGAGAAAAGGATATCTTATTCTTTTTTTTAAATTCTATCGAAGTATAGTTGATTTACAATGTTGTGTTTAACCTCTGCTCTACAGCAAAGTGACTCAGTTATCCATATATATATTCTTTTTCATATTCTTTTCCATTATGGTTTATCACAGGATATGGAACATAGTTCCCTGTGCTGTACAGTAGGACCTTGTTGTTTATCCATCCTATATATAATAGTTTGCATCTGCTAATCCCAAACTCCCAACATCCCTCTCCCAATCCCCTCCCCTTGGCAAGTCTATTCTCTATATTTGTGAGTCTGTTTTTGTTTTGTAGATACATTCATTTGTGTCATTTTTTTAGATTCCACATATAAGTGATATCATAAGGTATTTGTCTTTGTCTGAACCACTCGCATAGTATGATAATCTCGAGGTCCATCCATGTTGCTGCAAATGGCATTATTTCATTATTTTTAATCGCTGAGTAATATTCCATTGTATATATGTGTCACATCTTCTTTATCCATTCCTCTGTCAAGAGACATTTAGGTTTTTTCCATGTATTGGCTATTGTAAATAGTGCTGCTATGAACATAGGGGTGCATGTATCTTTTTGAATTATAGCTTTGTCTGGTTATATGCCCAGGAGCGGGATTTCTAGATCATATGGCAACTCTATTTTTAGTTTTTTGAGGAAACTCCATACTGTTTTCCATAGTGATTGTACCAATTTATGTTCCCACCAATAGTATAAGAGGGATCCCTTTTCTCCACACCCTCTCCAGCATTTATTATTTGTAGACTTTTTAATGATGGCGATTCTGACTGGTGTGAAGTGGTACCTAACTGTTGTTTCGATTTGCATTTCTCTAATAGTTAGCAATGATAAGCATCTTTTCATGTGCCTGTTGGCTATCTGTATGGCTTCTTTGGAGAAATGTCTATTTAGGTCTTCTGCCCATTTCTTATTCTTCTTTTAAGGCACCAGTCCTATTAGATTAGGATTGATTATGACCTCATTTAACTTTCATTACCTCCTTGTAGGCCCTATCTCCAAGTACTGTCACATTGGGAGTTAGGGCTTTGTCTTAGTTGACTCAGGCTGCTATAACAAAATACCATAGACTGGTAGCTTAAACACTATTTATTTTCTCATACTTCTGGAGGCTAGAAGTCTGAGATCAGAATGCCAGCATGATCAGGTTCCAATGAGAGCCTGGCTAGCAGATAGCCACCTTCTCATTGTGTCCTTACATTTGGTGTGAGGGGTGGGTGTGGCTGTGGGAGGAGCTCTAGTCTGTTTCTTTTCTTATAAGAACACTAATTCCATCATGAGGACCCCGCCTTCCTGACCTCATCCAAGTTTAATTACCTCCCAAAGGCCCCACCTCCTAATACCATCACATTAGAGGTTCACACTTCAACATATGCATTTTGGGGAGACACATTCAGTCCATAACTGACTTCAAACATGAGTTTAGGGTGGGGAGACACAATTCAGTCCATAACATTGTCGTTCTTATTAATAAAAATAGTAGCTAACATCCAAAACTACACTCATTCTTCAGTAACCACGACATTTGGCTACAAGTACAAGAGTTTGACAAAAATCAACAAAAGCATTCTATGAGAATAAATTAGCTGTATCAATTTTATATAAAGAGGATGATATATTTTGTTATTAGTAGTAAATTGTGCTAAACATCCTTTAGGGTAGTGAAATTTACAATAAGCTTATGTATGTATATGCATACATACATTCTTTTTCTTCAGAGACCTAGTTGTTGAACATTTCCAGCCCACCACTAGGCAGAGACAAGTAGAAGTGAATGATGAAAAACAGCTTGAGGGACAGTGTTAAGCCCCCAGATCCAGCAGTATTTATAATGCCAGATCCACCCTTGTATTCTCCAGTTACATGAACCAGTAAATTCCTCTCATTGTGATTGCCTAAAGCTAATTTTTTTTTTTTTTTTTTTTTTTGCGGTATGCGGGCCTCTCACTGTCGTGGCCTCTCCCGTTGTGGAGCACAGGCTCCGGACGCGCAGGCTCAGCAGCCATGGCTCACGGGCCCAGCCGCTCCGCGGCATGTGAGATCTTCCCAGACCGGGGCACGAACCCGCATCCCCTGCAACGGCAGGCGGACTCTCAACCACTGAGCCACCAGGGAAGCCCCTAAAGCTAATTTTAATTGGATTTTTGTCACCTGCTTTCAAGAATCCTGACTAATGCTATGTGTCATAGGCAAATTCGGGGAACAAAATAATAATTATTATTATTTATTTTTTAAAGCCCTGAGAAAGAAGTTTCTGCAGGTTTGAAGACACAGCCTTCACTTTCAGGATCAAATCAGACTTGAAGCAGAAGGGATAAATGAGCTGTGTCCTGAAACTCTGGATTTTGCATTGCTGGCTTTACTGCTTCTCCAACTCTGCTATCATGTCCCACTTTAATAACAGGATCCATATCTGAGCCCCAGTTCCCAGTTTTCACCCAGTTCTGAAAATAGGGCTCTTCTGGTTCTAGCACCTGATCCACTTGTCTGGTCCCAGTCCCTTTAGGCCTGGCTCTGTCTTTTCCCTCCCACATGCTCCAGGGCTTAGCTGTAGGAAGGCAGTATCCCCTGTGCCACTGTCCTGTGTGTAGCTTTGTTAGACCTGCCCCTCCCTGATTTCCCATTGCAGTGCTCTTGTGGGGATGTGCTCTGCTGGCCCTCTCTGATGCGATTTGCTGTTCTCAACAATACCTCCAATCTGTAACATGACCCACATGTCACAATGTCCTGCCTGCCACGCTAGCCCCTTTCCTGAGTCTGCCGCTCATTGGAGCCCACCTGGCTGGCCCTTCTCAGCCAGGGCCCTCCTTACAGAGTGGGCTCTTCCCAGGCCTCCGCTGCAACCAGTCAAGCCAGGCCCTGATAAGTCTCTTCTCAGAACTGCAGCTCCTGATGTCAGCTTGTGGGGAACCATACACTGCAATTTGGAAACCATGTGCACAACTACTTTTCAACACAGGCTTGGCGTTCCCCTTGAATACTGAGGAGAATAGCTCTACCTGTGAAAATGAAGTGCTAAATATTGTTTAAATTTATCACTAAAAACCAAATTAATTCTAGGTAGTGGGTTGACGTGTACTTAGGTGGTTCTACAAAATAAGGCTGAAGACCGTTTCCACCTGCCTACTTGTAACTTCCTTTACCCGTCCCCCCACCTCCACCTGTTCTTTTGAGATGTCAAAGCCACTAAAATCAAGGGAGGAGAGAGAAGCATTAATCTAAAACCTCAAACAGCAATAAAAAGCTTAGTTCCACAGTCCTTGAGACAAGAATCACATGTATCTTTTATCTTTGTTAGCGTGTTCCTTTGCACGGTGGGTGCAGACACAGCCCAGCATCTTAATAATGGGTCCCATTAAATTGCATTTTCCTCTTTGCTTGAAAAAAATTAATGTCATCATACACATTATGTTCAATCAATTATAATGTGTCAACATCATAAAGTCTGGACTGATGAGTTCGAAAGATTGAAAATAGGGTAATTTACTTTGTTCCACTTGAGAGAAAGTAAGAGATGAAGCAAAATGGACTAATTAACAACCTTACCCTGTCTGGAATTTTTTTCAGATGCTACAGAAAAAAAAATGGCCTTAAAGAACAGATATTGCAGAAAAGATAGGACCCATTCAAGATCCATGCATATAATAATGCAATTATTACAATAGAGAGTTTCTCTCAAATCATATAAAGGCTTCCACTGGGGATTTTCCACAGTAATGGGATTTGTCTTAGTTGTTCCCTGGAGCAGCTGTGCTCAAACATTTTTGTACTACAACTCACTTGATGGATGACATGTAAATATTTGACACTCCCACAGGCATGCCCAGGTTTTAATGAATCAAAAACAATTTTTGTGTGCAGAAATAAAGCACTACAATTATTTGTAATGGTCAGGGCTATTAAATGTAGATCAGTAATGGATAGGCAAGACTGCCAGTTACACTTAATTCCTGATACATTAGTGGTAATTCCACATCTTTTTCTCCCACTCAAAACAGCATTATGGATTTTAGATGATTGAGAGTTATGTTATTTGGGGGAGTAATCTTGAATCCACTCAAATGAATATTTTAAATTTAAAATATTTGCAAACTTGAGAACTTTAGTTCTCATCAGTTATACATTACTGTGACACACCTCACATATGATTGAGACTTACAGCCTTGGAATTTAGGTCATCAAATAATAAGAGGGAAAGTGGAAGGGAAAGGAAGAAAAACCATTTTTATAGGAAATGAAAAGGGGTGGGAAAGAGAATAGGGATGAAATGGAAAAGAAGAATTTGGCAGGCGGTGTGGAGTGTTAGAATACCAGCTTCTTTGACTTCCCCCAGTTTAGCAGATGTGTTTGGAAGTAAAGAAAGCAAATTGACTTGGGCCTTTATTCAGTGGAGTCTTAAGACCAGGTAGATGGGGAGAAGAAGGCCCAAGTTGGGACCGGCATGTCCCAGAACTTTTCATGAGTATACCTTGAAAAGTCAGGAGACAAAATACACTTTTGACATCCAGTCTAATTAGTTGAATGCTTTCCCAAGATGCACTGAGAAAAAAGATAAGGATCCACCATTTTAGTACCAAATACCTTTAGTCATGTTAAACTTCTACATTTAAAAAGATTCCGGTTTCAAAGCAGGACTTCTAATTTGAAAGACTTTCATATCCCAGCTTTTAACCATAACATGATGTTGAGAAATTGGGTAGGAATTTTGACATCAGGAGTATGTGTCAGAATACCAGCAGGAAACAGCTGGCACGCTCAAAGGGGGTGGAAGTTTAATAAGGGGTCTATTGACAGAGGTGAGATCAGGGTCAAGGGAAAAGATAGGGGATGGTGACGCGCCTAGGATTAGCAGCACTGTGAAGCCATTAGCATTGCTAAGTCTGAAGGGACCAGGGGAGGGGAAGTGAGCCAGAACCTGAGTGGAGCTGTATGGCTGTGGGAGGATGATTACCCGACAGGAGTGTGGCTGAGGGGAGGGGAAGGAGACCTCAGCTGAAGCACAGCCAGGCAAGGAAGGTCCCTGGGGGTGGCAGAAGGAGTCCCGAAGTAATACCTTGTTGGCATTTCCCATTGGCTAATCCCAGTCCGAAGCCAGAGGGAAAGGGAATAGGAGTGCTAAAGTCAGTGGAGCTCAGCCTCCTTGGGCACAGAGCAGGAAGAAGACAGAGAATGGATCTAAGTGGCAAATGGAGAATAACCTGCTCAAAGAGGTTCTTTCTATACAGCCTTCTGCCATCCTTCTGCCCACCTCTTCATCACTCTGTGATGTGACTGACAATGTGAGTGGACAGGAAGAATTGGTAAACTAATTCTTCCTGGATTTTGCAATACTATTTAGATTTGGGGCAAATTCCTTTACGGAAGGAAAAAATCACAGTCAAAACAAGGACAATAGCAGGTTAAAGAGGCAACCTGGGCAGTCTGATCAAGATTTGGTGCCTTATGGACATATATACACGACCAAATGTAAAATAGATAGCTAGTGGGAAGCAGCCGCATAGCACAGGGAGATCAGCTCGGTGCTTTGTGACCACCTGGATGGGTGGGATAGGGAGGGTGGGAGGGAGGGAGACGCAAGAGGGAAGAGATATGGGAACATATGTATATGTATAACTGATTCACTTTGTTATAAAGCAGAAACTAACACACCATTGTAAAGCAATTATACTCCAATAAAGATGTTAAAAAAAAAAAAAAAGATTTGGTGCCTTGTTTCTAAAACAGAAATACAACTTGGAACATAGTGTTTAATAGAATTTGTCCCCTGCAGACAAAGGCCACTGAAGTCAACAAATTGTTCTTAACTCTTTCAACTTCACTTAATTGCATTGAGGCCCCATAATCTATAGGAACCCAAGAGAAGACATGTCCTTACAACTTGACAGTTTGTTCTTCTGCTCCGAAATGGCTTGAAGACTTTCTTTTAGTGAAATTCAAAATGTCAAAGAATAACTCAGCTTGAAATTAACAAGCTCCAAAAGGTTTTAATTCAGTATAAAAATAAAATTATTTTATTCTGATATCTAGGAAATCAATATAGAAACCTCACTTTGATGCCTGGGTGTAGGAGTTTTACTTCTTCAAGGCTTGTGGTTCTGCTTGTGTCTTTCATGATGCCTCAGGGGCCAGGTAAAAGGAGCCTGTACTGTTATCCTGACTAGCAAGTCCTAACTCAAATTTTGTTAAGTTTATCTCATCTCTAACACACGTTTATTATTGTTATATATCTAGAAAATAGTTGATTAAACAAATATAAATGGGTTTTGTTACTACAGAATTTCTCATATCCTTCATATTTTAATGGAATGATGTATTTACACAAGAAGAGGCTAATGTGTTCCTGAACTTCCTTGGCCATGGAACCCTTGTGTCACACATCATCTTGTAGACTAAAATTTCGTGGAATGAATTTTGAAACACTGTCCTAACAACCGGTCTCCAAGCCCCTATTTCTCTAGTAACAATCTATCAATCCTGGCAAGATAAGTGGTGAGACTTTAGGCTTTCAGGAATGTCTATGGGCTGATGGAAGCTTATTGTAAGTGAAGAGTTGGGAGAACTAAGTTTTGTTTTGTTTTGTCTGTTTGGTTTTACCACTTACTACCTGAGTGACGTTGAGCAAATCAGCATGATGTTGTTGAGTCTGAATTTCCTCATCGCTGGGAGTAATTATTCTTACCTTACAAGGTCATTGAGAAGTTTTCAAAAATAGCTTGGCAGTTTCATAAAATGTTAAATATACACCTACTATATGATGCAGCCATTCCACTCCTAGGTATTTATTCAAAAGAAAGGAAGTCAGATGTAATAGAGGAATGTTCATAGCAGCTTTATTTGTAGTAGCCCAAACTGGAAACAACTCTAAGTCTCCATTGACAGGCAAATGGATAAATTGTGGTATATTCAGAAAGTGGAACACTACTTAGCAATGAAAAGGAGTGAGCCATTCATACACGCAACATGGATAAATCTCAAAAAATCACGTCCAGTGAAAGAAGTCAGACAAAATCCTACATACCATATGATTCCTTTTATATAAAATTCTAGAGAATGAAAACAAATCAACTGTGACAGAGAAAGGATCAGTGACCGCCTCGGAACTGAGGGCAAGGGAGTGACAAGGGTTAGCAGGAGGGAGGATTTACAGAGTCAAGAGTAAAATTTTGAGAATGATAGCTATGTTTACTATATTTTTGCTGCATATAGAATTCTAGGATGATGGTTTTTTCTTTCACTACTTTAAAGATGTTACTCACCATCTTCTTGTTTACCTTGTTCCCAGTGAGAAAATTGCCATCATCCTTAATTTTCTCTCAGTACCTAACATACCTTTATTACTCCCCTCTGGCTGCTTTAAAATTTCCCCCTTTGTTGCTGATTTTGAGCACAGTAATGTGTTTTGATGTGGTTTTTTTTCGTATGCTTAGGGTTCATTGAGCTTTTTGCAACTATAGTTTATCGTTTTCATCAAACTTGGGAAATTTTTGGCTATGATTTATTCAACCATTTCTTCTTTCCCACCCCTCTCTTTTCTCTCCTTCAAGGACTTCAATTACACAAGTGTTAATTAGACCACTTGGAACTGGCCCACAGCTCACTAAGGATCATTTTTGTAACATTCCCTCTTCTCTTTGTGTTTTATTTTGGATAGTTTCTCTTGCTGTCTCTTCAAGTTCAGTAATCTTTTCTTCTGCAATGTCTCCTCTATATTTAATCTCATCCAGTGTTGTTTGTTTGTTTGTTTTTACCTCAGACATTGTAGTTTTCATGTGCAGAAGTCTAATTTGGGTCTTTTCAAAATTACCTTCTATGTCTCTACTTAATTTTTTGAACATTTGGAATACAGTTATAAAAACTGCTTTAATGTACTTGTCTGCTAACTCTAACTTCTGTGTCAGTTTTGAGCCCGCTTTGATTGATTTTTCTCCTCATTATGGGTCATATGTTCCTGCTTCTTTGCGTGCCTGCTTGGTGGGATGACAGACATTGTGAGTTTTGCCTTGTTGGGTGCTGGATGTTTTTATCTTCCCATAAATATGCTTGAGCTTTGTTCTGGGACACATTTAAACTATTTGGAAACAGTTTGATCTTTTCAGATCTTGCTTTTTATGACTTGTAGGCAGGACAAGAGCTGTGTTCAGTCTAAAGCTAATTATTTTCTACTACTGAGATAATACCAAGTATTTTTACTCCTTTACTCAAGGAATCTACCAAGATTCACTTGGCTTCAGTCTCCCTGACCTGTAGCCTGGAAACTCTCTCAAGGTAATCTCAAACTGTGGCAACTGTAGGGTTCACCTCATTTATTTGCCATCTCTTAGAGAACACTGTCCTTTGTTATCTGATGTACGGTGTCATAATCCATCAGCCTTTCACTTAACTGTTTCATCAATCATTGATGTTCAAGTCCTAGAGCCATGATCGTATTAAGGGTTATAAACTGATGATATTTAATTCTCTCACTATTTCTGCATCTGTTAGATGGAATTATTTTAAAAGATTCTTTCTGCCTTATCCAGTTTGTTACCTAATAGTATAGTTTATAAAGAAAAGGAAGAATAAGTGCTCTCTTCCTATGTTTTTCAGTTTTCAGAATAATTAGCTGTTTCACTAGCATTCTCTAAAGGTAATCAGTGAGTTTCTTTTAAAAATTGTATTTAAGACCTTCCAGATTGGTGAACACATGGGGATTTGGGCAGAGTAGCAGGCTTAGAGAAGGCATGGACACTGCACTCTATCCTCTGACTTTGCCCTATGCATCTCTTCTGTCCTGTGTTATATTATCCTTTTGTAATAGGTGGTAATCTAATCTGAAAGACTCTAGCTGTGGAGGGAAGAAACATAGGTGCAGAGGCCAAAGGCTAAAGAGGAACAGAGAAGTGCTGGTCCGCCTGCCTTCATGCTACCTGGCCCACAGAGAACAGGGTCTGATTAAGGAGGAAGTTGGAGGAGACCCTCAGCTTCCACCCCAACTCACTTCCTGTCTGCCCCAATTATTTTCCTCTCTTTCTTTCTTTCTTTTTTTTTTTTTTGCCTGCGTTGGGTCTTCGTTGCTGCACACGGGCTTTCTCTAGTTGCAGCAAGCGGGGGCTACTCTTTGTTGCGGTGTGTGGCCTTCTCATTGCAGTGGCTTCTCTTTTTGCGGAGCACAGGCTGTAGGCGCGCGGGCTTCAGTAGTTGTGACATGCAGGCTCAGTAGTTGTGGCTCGCGGGCTCTAGAGCACAGGCTCAGTAGTTGTGGTGCACGGGCTTAGTTGCTCCACTGTATGTGGGATCTTCCCGGACCAGGGATCAAACCCGTGTCCCCTGCACTGGCAGGCGTATTCTTAACCACTGCGCCACCAGGGAAATCCCCTGCCTTTATTATTTTCACTACAAAAAAATGTATTTGAGTTATTATTATGAGCTCATGAAATTTAATATATTTGATGAGTTTTAATGTACTTAAAATTTTTTAAATATTCAAACTGTTCTATCTATGACCAAGAAGTCCCTTCAGATAGGTTTCTATGTCCTTTTGACATTACTTCAGTAGTCTTAGATAGCTTCATTGCTTTCTGAAAAAGCACAATATCCCAGGTTCATCTTGCATATTTCCTGACCCAGACATGGAACGAACTATTTGTCTAGATAGCACTCAATCTTTTGTAGTAGGGAATGGTATTTACAGACCATAATCTGGGTGCTAAGACTGCTTCTTTCTCCTGGGTTGTCACTATTTCTAAGCTATTCAGCGGAGAGCTTAGGAATAAGTATTTATAGAAAGAGAAAAATACATCATGAATTCATACTGATATTTAGATTTAAGATTATAGAGTTTTACTTAACTTTTTGGGTTTTATGTTTGTAGTCTTTCCTTTCACGCTAAAAAAATTTTTGGTTCCTAATAAGAAAGTTATTAGTTATTTGCTTTATCATATATATACATATACATACCACATAAACATATATATAAAATAAATGTATAAATACGTGTGTTTAAATAGTCTTAATACTAGTAGTAATAATTATATTGTTACTTTGAAACTATCACATACATATATAATATGTATGTGATACACGCAGAGGCGGGGCCAAATCCAAAGCTGAACCCCGGGAGCTGTGCGAACAAAGAAGAGAAAGGGAAATCTCTCCCAGCAGCCTCAGGAGCCGCGGATTAAATCTCCGCAATCAACTTGATGTACCCTGCATCTATGGAATACCTGAATAGACAGCGAATCATTCCAAAATTGAGGCAGTGGACTTTGAGAGAAACTATAGACTTTGGGAATTCTTTCTGCATCTAATTTGTTTCTGGTCTTGTGTTTATCTTAGTTTAGTATTTAGAATTTATTATCATTGGTAGATTTGTTTATTGATTTGGTTGCTCTCTTCCTTTTTTTAATATATAGATATATGTTTTTTTCCTTTTTATCTTTTTGTGAGTGTGTAGGTATATGCTTCTTTATGTGATTTTGTCTGTATAGCTTTGCTTTTACCATTTGTCCTAGGGTTCTGTCTGTCTATTTTTTTTTCTTTTTCTTTTTAGTATAGTTTTTAGTGCTTGTTATCATTAGTGGATTTGTGTTTGTTTTTTGTTTGTTTTGTTGTTGGTTTTTTTTTGCGGTTTGCGGGCCTCTCACTGTTGTGGCCTCTCCTGTTGCAGAGCACAGGCTCTGGATGCGCAGGCTCAGCGGCCATGGCTCACAGGCCTAGCCGCTCTGCGGCATGTGGGATCTTCCCAGACTGGGGCACGAACCTTTGTCCCCTGCATAGGCAGGTGGACTCTCAACCACTGCGCCACCAGGGAAGCCCAGTGGATTTGTTTCTTGGTTTGGCTGCTCTCTTCTTTCTTTCCTTCTTTTCTTTTTTATTACTTTTTAATTTTTAATAATTTTTTTACTTTTAATAATTTTCTTTCTTCCTTCCTTCCTTCCTTTCTTCCTTCCTTCCTTCCTTCCTTCCTTCCTTCCTTCCTTCCTTCCTCCCTCCCTCCCTCCCTCCCTCCCTCCCTCTCTCTCTCTCTTTCTCTCCTTCTCTCTTTCTCTCTTTCTTTCTTTCTTTTCTCCCTTTTCTTCTGAGCCGTGTGGCTGACAGGGTTCTTTGTGCTCCAGCCGGCTGTCAGTCCTCTGCCTCTGAGGTGGGAGAGCTGAGTTCAGGACGCTGGCCCACCAGAAACCTCCCAGCTCCACATAATATCAAATGGCATAAAGCTCTCCCAAAGATCTCCATCTCAACGCTAAGACCCAGCTCCACTCAACGACCAGCAAGCTACAGTGCTGGACACCCTGCATCAAACAACTAGCAAGACAGGAACACAACCCCACCCATTAGCAGAGAGGCTGCCTAAAATCATATAAGGTCACAGACACCCCAAAACACACTACCGGATGTGGTCCTGCCCACAAGAAAGACAAGACCCAGCCTCATCCACCAGAACACAGGCACTAGTCCCCTCCACCAGGAAACCTACACAACCCACTGAACCAACCTTAGCCACTAGGAGACAGACACCAAAAACAATGGGAATTATGAACCTGCAGCCTGCAAAAAGGAGACCTCAAACACAGTAAGATAAGCAAAATGAGAAGACAGAAAAACACACAGCAGATGAAGGAGCAAGGTAAAAACCCACCAGATGAAATAAATGAAGAGGAAATAGGCAGTCTACCTGAAAAAGAATTCAGAGTAATGATAGTAAAGATGATCCAAAATCTTGGAAATAGAATGGAGAAAATACAAGAAACGTTTAACAAGGACCTAGAAGAACTAAAGAGCAAACAACCAATGATGAGCAACACAATAAATGAAATTAAAAATTCTCTAGAAGGGATCAATAACAGAATAACTGAGGGAGAAGCACGGATAAGTGACCTGGAAAATAAAATAGTGGAAATAACTACTGCAGAGCAGAATAAAGAAAAAACAATGAAAAGAATTCAGGACAGTCTCAGAGACCTCCGGGACAACATTAAATGCACCAACATTCAAATTATAGGGGTCCCAGAAGAAGAAGAGAGAAAGAAAGGGACTGAGAAAATATTTGAAGAGATTATAGTTGAAAACTTCCTTAATATGGGAAAGGAAATAGTCAATCACGTCCAGGAAGCACAGAGAGTCCCATACAGCATAAATCCAAGGAGGATGGGAGGGAGATGCAAGAGGGAGGAGATATGAGGATATATTTATATGTATAGCTGATTCACTTTGTTATAAAGCAGAAACTAACACATCATTGTAAAGCAATTATACTCCAATAAAGATGTTAAAAAAAAAAACACTGTGTTTTAAAGTCACTTGAAATAATTTTTCTTTCTATTACTATGGCAGCTAAATGATATATGTTTGATAAATTTGTTTATTTCAGTTTCTTTTTTATTTTTAGTGATTACTCTTTTTAAAGTTTACTTTTACTTTTAAATCATGCGAATATTAACATGGTTCCATAGTAACAACGTGCTGGTAAATATTTGACAACTGGCTCCCTGGGATAAAAGACCTGATTTTGTTAATTTCTATGGTTTAGATATTACCGTGACTGATTTCAAGCTACCAAAGTTATGTCATTGAATGCAGTGTTTGGGAGATGTGCAGTCACATATCATTATATAGTATTTCTACCATACAGATAGAATAATCTCAGTAGCATAGATAATAGTAAAATAATTACAGGTTGATGAGTTTTGAATATTTATTATCTTTATTTTTAATGTAATTTATCTAACATTAAGTTTATATAATTTAATTTTTATTAATGGCTATTGACTAACTGGCTCACAAAATTCTTGAAAATTTAACAATCGATTCTTGCTGGCTGGTGTGACCTGGCTCCAGCACGTCACTCTTCCAAAGTCAAAATCACAAAACACAGCACATTGAGAAAAGGATTGCCTTCTACCTATCCTTTCCATCTGGTTCCCTCTCTTGCTGTATAGGTAACCATTTGTATTAGATTTTTGTCTCTTTCATTGTTTATTTTTGCAAATACAGGCAGATATGATTTTATATTTTCTTACACAGAAGATAGCACACAAATAACACCCTTCTGCTCCATGTTTAGCTTAGAATCATGATTCCTGTTTAAATGTAACTCCCCTAGGAGAGGTAAAGAGGTGATATGGAAACTATTTCCAACATCACACTTCAGTAAAAATTAGTTTTCTTGAGAGCTGAGAAATGTCTGAGTGGGACCAGAGAGTTCCGTTGAGAATATGGGTGAAACCATATGAGAGCTTCATAGAAAACTTCACAATTTTACTCTGGATCAGAGAAGTGAGGGCCAGGCCTTGGAGCTGCTGAGGTGGCAAGGTTGCATGAATGAATGCTCAAGTCCTGGCTCAGCTCCCACCATATAAATGCAGCTACTTTCACTGAAGTCATCCTACCTCCCTGTTATAAAACTTCCGGCCATCAGAGGGGGTAATTGGTGTTTTAATGTTTTAGTTGGGTTTTTCAGCTGAGGTAAATGGAATAGGAATATGCTTATCACTCTTCCGAAAGTCATTTCTATAATATTTATACACTTATGCTCTTTGAGACTGAAAACTTTTATTGATATTCTGTTTGTTTCTGATAACTTTGCCCTGGAAAGAAACGACTGAGATCTTGGAATTCACGTCATTATTACATGACTGCTTTGAAAGTCATGAGATTTTAAAGAAACCTCTTTATTTCCTACAATGAGGATATCCCATCTTGCCTTTGCCTTAATAGGTAATATCATTAGTGATAATTAGCACTTTATGATGCCATAATATTTGCACCATAATGAAGGTCAGAGACATGAAAGGGCCATTGACATGATTTGCTGGCTCTTGCTGTTAACCAGAATGGACCCTTTTATTCTGTGCAACCTCTAATTATTTCTGGATTTCATTACGTTTTTCTGTGAATTCTAGGGGAAAATATGTAATAGTGTTTATCACAAGAATACATATGATAGCTGGTAAAAACAGACTGATGCAGTGTTTTTAATGACTATCTCCCAGCTTAAGGTTAGAGATCCCATTGGCACACAGATCCTTTCTGTGAAATCAACATGGAAGAAATAAATGCAAGATATTGTATTGCAGTGCTGGGCCAGGACTTTCTATCCTATACAGAGAAGTAGCCTCAGAAAAAAGACTATGGTGGATAACTAGGGCAACCTCTTATGTCCTTACATAGTGCCCTGACCTTTATAACGGGTATGCAAAGTTACCTGAGATTGGCACATAGAAAAGAGTGGGGGGGGGGAATTTACATGAGCTTACTGAAAGCTGCTTTGCAAACCTGCATTTAAAGAACCTCAAGACTTTTTTTTTTTTTTTTTTTTTCGGTACGCGGGCCTCTCACTGCTGTGGCCTCTCCTGTTGCGGAGCATAGGCTCCGGATGCACAGGCTCAGCGGCCATGGCTCGGTGGCCATGGCTCAGCGGCCATGGCTCATGGGCCCAGCCGCTCCGCGGCATGTGGGATCTTCCCGGACCGGGGCACGAACCCGTGTCCCCTGCATCAGCAGGCGGACTCTCAACCACTGCGCCACCAGGGAAGCCCTAGAACCTCAAGACCTTTGACTTGCTGTGATGATTGCTACTCTCGTCTAATTGGTTGCCACTAAAATTTGCTCCCTATCCTACTTACTTTGATAAGAAGATCTGAAAGAATGGGCCCAAGCCCCAATTTTTCTCCCTGGTGCTACTATTTTCCACAATATGCTTATTCTAGGTTAGTCCAGTGATACAAATATAACTGATTGTGGCTGTAATCTAGCACCCAAGTACCAAACGCATAGTCTTTGAGCCATGGAATACAACAAAGAGTCCTTTGAATACAAGGACTGTTGAATACAACTGGACTCCTTTCAGTTACCTTCTTCTCTAAGATGAATTTCAGTCAGACACACCAAGTAAGAGCAGAGACTCTGTATTAGAGACCTAGAGCTTCTGAAGGAAACAACTAAGGATATTAGCTTACAGACATGGAAAGGGGTGTGTCAGGGACTTGGGAGTGAGTGCAATTCACACAAAAGAATTGGCATCACACGATCTGGCCTAAGGCATTAATTCAAGGCCTGTCTTGTCTACTTGTATATCCTTAGACACATTACCGGGGGACAATAATCTCTATTACTTGAAGTTCTTGTGACAATCAAAGAAAATATTTCTGGAAGAAAAACTCTTTAAAATATTAGAGAGCTAGAAAGACTACCATAAGGAAAGAGTGAATCAGGAAGAATACTCCCAGTGGCTCAGGGATACAATAAGGATGCTTTGCTATCTTGGTCTGGGCTCTGGGGAAAAAGTTTCCCTGGAGAATTTGTAAGCATGGGTCTGTCATTACATTAGTTCCAAGAATACTCAAGCTGTGAAATTATCATAAACCAAGGTGGGGGCAGTAATTCCCCTTGGGCAGCTAACAGAAACAAATGCAAAACCCACTTGTTCTGGAAGACGAGGTGCTTGTCCAAATCTCTCAGAATTTCTTCCAGCCGTTCACATATTTGAAGATGCTTCTTATGTCCCCCATAAATCTTATACTCTCCAGTTTAAATAGTCCTAACTCTGTCAACTACTTTTCATACAGTAGTTTCCAGAGCTGTCTCCATCCATCTTCTTCTATGTTCTCTCTAATATATGGGTGTTCCATTTAAAATGTGCCATCTTGGGGCTTCCCTGGTGGCACAGTGGTTGAGAGGCCGCCTGCTGATGCAGGGGACACGGGTTCGTGTCCCAGTCCGGGAAGATCCCACATGCCGCGGAGCGGCTGGGCCCGTGAGCCATGGACACTGAGCCATGGCCACCGAGCCATGGCCGCTGAGCCTGTGCATCCGGAGCCTATGCTCCGCAACAGGAGAGGCCACAACAGTGAGAGGCCCGCATACCGCAAAAAAAAAAAAAAATAATAAAATAAAATAAAATGTGCCGTCTTCATCCAGTTCAGGCCTAAAGGCAACATGTCTAAGGCAAATTATTACGTTTTGTTCATGAGTGGGATAATATGAGACCATTATAAAAATATAATAATAAAGTACTATAACATCATATCACCATAGTAATTCATTAATGTAATGTCACTGTCATAAAGCTTACAGTATAATAGCAAATACTACTAAATGTGTTTTATGTGCCGAAAACTATACACTTTACATGCAGTATCCTTTTTAATCCCCATGAAACACTAAGACAGGTTTTATGATTATCCCCATTTCGCAGATAAGGAGAAAACCTAGTAACTAGCCCAAGGTTACTTAGCTGCTCACAGAGATAGTAATATGTATATAACCAAAGCCAGGATGCAAACCCAGACCTATCTGGCTTCAATGGCCTTGCTTTAAACCACTAATATTCTACGCACCTTAATATAGTCCTGGGAGGGCAACTGAAAATCCAAATGCCATTTTTAGTAACTGTCACTCTCTTGACTGTGTGGGCAGTGAGCTAAAATTGCTAGGATTTTTATTTCTTTAAAATTTAAATCACAGTTATTTTTCCTGAAGATACATTTTCATAGGATAAGGGGACAAATAAGAAGTAGGAAGACACAGGGAGAAAGGGGGCAGAAGACCAGAAGGCAAAGAGAAGGGTGGTTGGGTACACTAGTAATGACTTTTGTTTATTTCCCAAGCTTTTAGTCAACCAGACCTGGCAGGTGACAAGAAGCTCCTGTGGTCACACAGCCAGGAATTCTGCTTGGTCTTAAAGATGTTTTGGTGATTGTTATTTCCTACATTTCTTTTTTATTTATTTTTCAAAACATCTTTATTGGAGTATAATTGCTTTACAATATTGTGTTAGTTTCTGCTGTATAACAACGTGAATCAGCTATATGTATACATATATCCCCATATCCCCTCCCTCTTCTGTCTCCCTCCCACCCTCCCTATCCCACCCCTCTAGGTGGTCACAAAGCACTGAGCTGATTTCCCTGTGCTACGCGGCTGCTTCCCACTAGCTATCTATTTTACATTTGGTAGTGTATGTATGTCCATACCACTCTCTCACTTGGTCCCAGCTTACCCTTACCCCTCCCTGTGTCCTCAAGTCCATTCTTTACCTCTGCATCTTTGTTCCTGTCCTGCCCCTAGGTTGTTCAGAACCATTTTTTTTTAAATTCCATATATATGTGTTAGCATACGGTATTTGTTTTTCTCTTTCTGACTTACTTCACTCTGTATGACAGACTCTACTTCCACCTACCTCACTACAAATAACTCAATTTCATTTCTTTTTATGGTGGAGTAATATTCCATTGTATATATGTGCCACATCTTCTCTATCCATTCATCTGTCGATGGACACTTAGGTTGTTTCCATGTCCTGGCTATTGTAAATAGTGCTGCAATGAACATTGTGGTACATGACTCTTTTTGAATTATGGTTTTCTAAGCATATATGCCCAGTAGTCGGATTTCTAGGTCATATGGTAGTTCTACTTTTACATTTTTAAGGAACCTCCATACTGTTCTACATAGTGGCTGTATCAATTCACATTCCCACCAACAGTGCAAGAGGGTTCCCTTTTCTCCACACCCTCTCCAGCATTTATTGTTTGTAGATTTTTTGATGATGACCATTCTGACTCGTGTGAGGTGATACCTCATTGTAGTTTTGATTGGCATTTCTCTAATGATTAGTGATGTTGAGCATCCTTTCATGTGTTTGTTGACAATCTGTATATCTTCTTTGGAGAAATGTCCATTTAGGTTTTCGGCCCATTTTTGGATTGGGTTATTTTTTTAATATTGAGCTGCAAGAGCTGCTTATAAATTTTGGAGATTAATCCTTTGTCAGTTGCTTCATTTGAAAATATTTTCTCCCATTCTGAGGGTTCTTTTCTTCTTGCTTATGTTTTCCTTTGTTGTGCAAAAGCTTTCAAGTTTCCTTAGGTCCCGTTTGTTTATTTTTGTTATTATTTCCATTTCTCTAGGAGGTGAGTCAAAAAGGATCTTGCTGTGATTTACGTCATAGAGTGTTCAGCCTATGTTTTCCTCTAAGAGTTTTATAGTGTCTGGATTTACATTTAGGTATTTAAGACACCTGGAGTTTATTTTTGTGTATGGTGTTAGGGAGTGTTCTAATTTCATTCTTTTACATGTAGCTATCCAGTTTTCCCAGCAACACTTATTGAAGAGACTGTCTTTTCTCCATTGTATATTCTTGCCTCCTTTATCAAAAATAAGGTGACCATAAGTGTGTGGATTTATCTCTGGGCTTTCTATCCTGTTCCATTGATCTATATTTCTGTTTTTGTGCCAGTACCATACTGTCTTGATTACTGTAGCTTTGTAGTAAAGTCTGAAGTCTGAGAGCCTGATTCCTCCAGATCCCTTTTTCTTTCTCAAGATTGCTTTGGCTATTCAGGGTCTTTTGTGTTTCCATACAAATTGTTAAATTTTTTGTTCTAGTTCTGTGAAAAATGCCATTGGTAGTTTGATAGGGATTGCACGAATCTGTAGATTGCTTTGGGTAATATAGTCATTTTCATAATGTTGATTCTTCCAATCCAAGAACATGGTATATCTCTCCAACTATTTGTATCACCTTTAATTTCTTTCATCAGTGTCTTATAGTTTTCTGCATACAGGTCTTTTGTCTCCTTAGGTAGATTTATTCCTAGGTATTTTATTGTTTTTGTTGCAATGGTAAATGGGAGTGTTTCCTTAATTTCTCTTTCAGATTTTTCATCATTAGTGTATAGGAATGCAGGAGATTTCTGTGCATTAATTTTGTATCCTGCTACTTTACCAGATTCATTGATTCGCTCTAGTAGTTTTCTGGTAGCCTCTTTAGGATTCTGTATGTATAGTATCATGTCATCTGCAAAAGTGACAGTTTTACTACTTCTTTTCTGATTTGGATTCCTTTTATTTCTCTTTCTTCTCTGATTTCTGGGGCTAAAACTTCCAAAACTATGTTGAATAATAGTGCTGAGATTGGGCAACCTTGTCTTTTTCCTGATCTTGGTGGAAATGGTTTCAGTTTTTCACCATTGAGGACGATGTTGACCATGGGTTTATCATATATGGCCTTTATTATGTTGAGGTAAGTTCCCTCTATGCCTACTTTCTGGAGGGTTTTTATCATAAATGGGTGTTGAATTTTATCAAAAGCTTTCTCTGCATCTACTGAGATGATCATATGGTTTTTCTCCTTCAATTTGTTAATATGGTGTATCACAAAGATTGATTTGCATATATTGAAGAATCCTTGCATTACTGGGATAAACCCCACTTCATCATGGTGTATGATCCTTTTACTGTGCTGTTGGATTCCGTTTGCTGGTATTTTGCTGAGGATTTTTGCATCTATATTCATCAGTGATATTGGCCTATAGTTTTCTTTTTTTTAGTTTTCCTGGTATCAGGGTGATGGTGGCCTCGTAGAATGTGTTGGGAGTGTTCCTTCCTCTGCTATACTTGGAAGAGTTTGAGAAGGACACGTGTTAGCTCTTCTCTAAATGTTTGATAGAATTCACCTGTGAAGCCATCTGGTCCTGGGCTTTTGTTTGTTGGAAGATTTTTAATCACTTTCTCAATTTCAGTGCTTGTGATTGGTCTGTTTATATTTTCTGTTTCTCCCTGGTTCAGTCTCGGAAGGTTGTGCTTTTCTAAGAATGTGTCAGTTTCTTCCAGGTTGTCTATTTTATTGGCATAGAGTTGCTTGTAGTTATCTCTCATGATCCTTTGTATTTCTTCAGTGTCAGTTGTTACTTCTCCTTTTTCATTTCTAATTCTATTGATTTGAGTCTTCTCCCTTTTTTTCTTGATGAGTCTGGCTAATGGCCTATCAATTTTGTTTATCTTCTCATTGAACCAGCTTTTACTTTTATTGATCTTTGCTATCATTTCTTTTTCATTAATAGCTGATCTGATCTTTATGATTTCTTTCCTTCCACTAACTTTGGGGGTTTTTTGTTCTTCTTTCTCTAATTGCTTTAGGTGTAAGGTTAGGTTGTTTATTTGAGATGTTTCTTGAGGTAGGATTGTATTGCTATAAACTTCCCTCTTAGAACTGCTTTTGCTGCATCCCATAGGTTTTGGGTCGTCATGCTTTCATTGTCATCTGTTCCTAGATGTTTTTTGATTTCCTCTTTGATTTCTTCAGTGATCTCTTGGTTATTACATAGTGTATTGTTTAGTTTCCATGTATTTGTATTTTTTTACAGATTTTTTTCCTGTAACTGATATCTAGTCTAATAGCATTGTAGTCAGAAAAGATACGTGACACAATTTCAATTTTCTTAAATTTACCAAGGCTTGATTTGTGACCCAAGATATGACCTATCCTGGAGAATGTCCCACGAGCACTTGAGAAGAAAGTGTATTCTGTTGTTTTTGGATGGAATGTCGTATAAATATCAGTTAAGTCCATCTTGTCTAATGTGTCATTTAAAGCTTGTGTTTCCTTATTTATTTTTATTTTGGATGATCTGTCCATTGGTGAAAGTGGGGTATTAAAGTCCCCTACTATGATTGTGTTACTGTTGATTTCCCCTTCTATGGCTGTTAGCATTTACCTTATGTATTGAGGTGCTCCTATGTTGGGTGCATAAATATTTACAATTGTCATATCTTCTTCTTAGATTGATCCCTTGATCATTATGTAGTGTCCTTCTTTGTCTCTTGTAGTAGTCTTTATTTTAAAGTATATTTTGCCTGATGTGAGAATTGCTACTCCAGCTTTCTTTTGATTTCCATTTGCATGGAGTATCTTTTTCCATCCCTCACTTTCAGTCTGTATGTGTCCCTAGGTCTGAAGTGGGTCTCTTGTAGACAGCATATATACAGGTCTTGTTTTTGTATCCATTCAGCCAGTCTGTATCTTTTGGTGGGAGCATTTAATCCATATACATTTAAGGCAACTATTGATATGTGTGTTCCTCTTACATTTTTCTTAATTGTTTTGGGTTTGTTATTGTAGGTCTTCTGCTTCTCTTGTGTTTCCTGCTTAGAGAAGTTCCTTTAGCATTTGTTATAAAGCTGGTTTGGTGGTGCTGAATTCTCTTAGCTTTTGCTTGTCTGTAAAGGTTTTAACTTCTCCATTGAATCTGAATGAGGTTCTTTCTGGGTGGAGTAATCTTGCTTGTAGGTTTTTCTCTTTCATCACTTTAAATATGTCCTGCCAGTCCCTTCTGGCTTGCAGAATTTCTGCTGAAAGATCAGCTGTTAACCTTATGGGGATTCCCTTGTATGTTATTTGTTGTTTTTTTCCTTACTGCTTTTAATATTTTTCTTTGTATTTAATTTTTGATAATTTGATTAATATGTGGTTTGGCGTGTTTTTCCTTGGATTTATCCTGTATGGGACTCTCTGTGCTTCCTGGGCTTGATTGACTATTTCCTTTCCCATATTAGGGAAGTTTTCAACTGTCATCTCTTCAAATATTTTTTCAGTCCCTTTCTCTCTTCTTCTAGGACCCCTATAATTCAAATGTTGGTGCATTTAATGTTGTCCCAGAAGTCTCTGAGACTGTCCTGCATTCTTTTCATTGTTTTTTCTTTATTCTGCTCTGCAGCAGTGATTTCCACTATTTTATCTTCCAGGTCACTTATCCGTTCTACTGCCTCAGTTTTTCTGCTATTGATTCCTTCTAGAGAATTTTTAATTTCATTTATTGTGTTGTTCATCACTGTTATTTTTTTTCCACACACACACTGTATTTTATTTTTACAAGCGATAAATAAACTGACACCAAGCATTGTAAATGGATGACCACAAAAAAAGCAGGAATGATTGCAATTACCAAACACGAAACACACTCATACTATGTCATAATATTGATGTTCAGTCCCGTAATCCTCCACTGTAACAGCTCCTTTACTTTGCAGTGAAAATTGATTTGTATATTTTTTGCCTCTTAATCCTTGTGGGATTTTTTTTTATTCAAACAGGAAGTCACAAAAATTATAATCATCCTCATCAGTTCACTCAGTGCCATGTAATTAATTTTTTTTCATCTTGATCTTTTGTTAGCACTGTTATGAATTCATCAGTTTTCCATTAGAGTTCTGGAAATGCTTATTCATTCAGCTCAGCAGTATAGTCAGTTACCAGAAACCTGTACTTGTCAGAGTCTTCTCCATGAATTCCTTGAAGATGAAACCCTTTTATGGGAACATTTTTGCAGAAGCATCAGAGTCCACCCAGAACTGTCTGTAAATGACTAGACTTAAAAATGACCATGGTTAAAGATTTGATGAAAGTTCATAATAATGCAATTGACAAGGAAATTTAGTTATTTCTGAGATATACATTTTAAAGTAATAACTAGAATTATGACTTATAACATTATACCAGAACATATAAGATTTTTAGAATTTCATGTAATGTCTGAAACATTTATATTAACATATTTCCACACAAATAACCCAAAGAAAGTTTAGTATTAGTTGTTTTGTTTGTTTGTTTGTTTATACCGCAGGTTCTTATTAGTCATCAGTTTTATACACATCAGTGTATACAGGTCAATCTCAATGGCCCAATTCAGCACACCGCCATCCCCACCCCACCGTGGTTTTCCCTGCTTGGTGTCCATACATTTGTTCTCTACTTCTGTGTCTCTACTTCTGCCCTGCAAACCAGTTAATCTCTACCATTTTTCTAGGTTCCACATACATGCATTAATATACAATATTTGTTTTTATCTTTCTGACTTACTCCACTCTGTATGACAGTCTCTAGATCCATCCATGTCCCCAGAAATGACTCAGTTGCATTCCTTTCTATGGCTGAGTAATATTCCATTGTATATATGTACCACAACTTCTTTATCCAGTCATCTGTCAATGGGCATTTAGGTCGCTTCCATGACCTGGCTATTGTAAATAGTGCTGCAGTGAACATTGGGGTGCATGTGTCTTTTTGAATTATGGTTTTCTCTGGGTATATGCCCAGTATTGGGATTGCCGGATCATATGGTAATTCTATTTTTAGTTTTTCAAGGAACCTCCATACTGTTCTCCGTAGTGGCTGTATCAATTTACATTCCCACCAACAGTGCAAGAGGGTTCCCTTTTCTCCACACCCTCTCCAGTATTTGTTGTTTGTAGATTTTCTGATGATGCCCATTCTAACTGGTCTGAGGTGATACCTCATTGCAGTTTTGATTTGCATTTCTCTAATAATTAGTGATATTGAGCAGCTTTTCATGTGTTTCTTAGCCATCTGTATGTCTTCTTTGGAGAAATGTCTATTTAGGTCTTCTGCCCATTTATGGATTGGGTTGTTTGTTTCATTAATATTGAGCTGCATGAGCTATTTATATACTTTGGAGATTAATCCTTTTTCCGTTGATTCCTTTGCAAATATTTTCTCCCATTCTAAGGGTTGTCTTTTCGTCTTGTTTATTGTTTCCTTTGCTGTGCAAAAGCTTTGAAGTTTCATTAGGTCCCATTTGTTTATTTTTGTCTTTATTCTGATTACACTAGGAGGTGGATCAACAAAGATCTTGCTGTGATTTAAGTCAAAGAGTGTTCTTCCTATGTTTTCCTCTAAGAGTTTTATAGTGTCCAGTCTTACATTTAAGTCTCAAATCCATTTTGAGTTTATTTTTGTGTATGGTGTTAGGGAGTGTTCTAATTTCATTCTTTGACATGTAGCTGTCCAGTTTTCCCAGCACCAGTTATTGAAGAGACTGTCTTTTCTCTATTGTATATCTTTGCCTCCTTTGTCATAGATTAGTTGACCATAGGTGCGTGGGTTTATCTCTGGGCTTTCTATCTTGTTCCATTGATCTATGTTTCTGTTTTTGTGCCAGTACCATATTGTCTTGATTACTGTAACTTTGTAGTATAGTCTGAAGTCAGGGAGTCTAATTCCTCCAGCTCCGTTTTTTTTCCTCAAGACTGCTTTGGCTATTTGGGGTCTTTTGTGCCTCCATACAAATTTTAAGATGATTTGTTCTAGTTCTGTAAAAATGCCATTGGTAATTTGATAGAGATTGCATTGAATCTGCAGATTGCTTTGGGTAGTAGAGTCATTTTCGCAGTATTGATTCTTCCAATCCAAGAACATGGCATATCTCTCCATCTGTTGGTATCATCTTTAACTTCCTTCATCAGTATCTTACAGTTTTCTGCATACCGGTCTTTTGTCTCCCTAGGTAGGTTTATTCCTAAGTATTTTATTCTTTTTGTTGCAATGGTAAATGGGAGTGTTTCCTTAATTTCTCTTTCAGATTGTTCATCATTAGTGTATATGAATGCAAGAGATTTCTATGCATTAATTTTGTATCCTGCAACTTTACCAAATTCATTGATTAGCTCTAGTAGCTTTCTGGTGTCATCTTTAGGATTCTCTATGTACAGTATCATGTCATCTGCAAACAGTGACAGTTTTAATTCTTCTTTTCCAATTTGTATTCCTTTTACTTCTTTTTCTTCTCTGAATGCCATAGCTAGGACTTCCAAAACTATGTTGAATAATAGTGGTGAGAGTGGACATCCTTGTCTCGTTTCTGATCTTAGAAAAAATGCTTTCAGTTTTTCACCATTGAGAATGATGCTTGCTGTGGGTTTGTCATATATGGCCTTCATTGTGTTGAGGTAGTTTCCCTCTATGACCACTTTCTGGAGAGTTTTTATCATAAATGGGTGTTGAATTTTATCAAAAGCTTTCTCTGCATCTATTGAGATGATCATATGGTTTTTCTCCTTCAATTTGTTAATATGGTGTATCACATTGATTCATTTGCATATACTGAAGAATCCTTGCATCCCTGGGATAAATCCCACCTGATCGTGGTGTATGATCCTTTTAATGTGTTGTTGGATTCTGTTTGCTGGTATTTTGTTGAGGATATTTGCATCTATGTTCATCAGTGATATTGGTCTGGAATTTTCTTTTTTTGTAGTATCTTTGTCTGGTTTTGGTATCAGGGTGATGGTGGCCTCATAGAATAAGTTTGGGAGTGTTCCTTCCTCTGCAATTTTTTGGAAGAGTTTGAGAAGGACACGTGTTAGCTCTTCTCTAAATGTTTGATAGACTTCACTTGTGAAGCCATGTGGTCCTGAACTTCTGTTTGATGGAAGATTTTTAATCACAGTTTCAATTTCATTACTTGTGATTGGTCTGTTCATATTTTCTTTCTTCCTGGTTCAGTCTTGGAAGGTTATACCTTTCTAACAATTTGTCCATTTCTTCCAGGTTGTCCATTTTATTGGCATAGAGTTGCTTGTAGTAGTCTCTTAGGATGCTTTGTATTCCTGCAGTGTCTGTTGTAACTTCTCCTTTTTCATTTCTAATTTTATTGATTTGAGTCCTCTCCCTCTTTTTCTTGATGAGTCTGGCTTATCAATTTCATTTATCATCTCAAAGAACCAGCTTTTAGTTTTATTGATCTTTGCTATTGTTTTCTTTGTTTCTATTTTATTTATTTATTTATTTATGCTCTGATCTTTATGATTTCTTTCCTTCTGCTAACTTTGAGTTTTGTTTGTTCTTCTTTCTCTAGTTCCTCTAGGTGTAAGGTTAGATTGTTTACTTGAGATTTTTCTTGTTTCTTGAGTTAGGCTTGTATATGTATAAACTTCCCTCTTAGAACTGCTTTTGCTGCATCCCATAGGTTTTGGATCATTTTCATTGTCATTTGTCTCCAGGTATTTTTTGATTTCCCCTTTGATTTCTTCAGTGATCTCTTGGTTATTTAGTAACGTATTGTTTAGCCTCCATGTGTTTGTGTTTTTCACGTTTTTTTCCCTGTAATTGATTTCTAATCTCATAGTGTTGTGGTCAGAATAGATATGATTTCAATTTTCTTAAATTTACTGAGGCTTGATTTGTGGCCCAAGATGTGATCTCTCCTGGAGAATGTTCCGTGCGTGCTTGAGAAGAAAGTGTAATCTGCTGTTTTTGGATGGAATGTCCTATAAATATCAATTAAATCTATCTGGTCTATTGTGTCATTTAAAGCTTCTGTTTCCTTATTTATTTTCATTTTGGATGATCTGTCCATTGGTGTAAGTGAGGTGTTAAAGTCCCCTACTATTATTGTGTTACTGTCGATTTCCTCTTTTACAGCTGTTAGCAGTTGCCTTATGTATTGAGGTGCTCCTATGTTGGGTGCATATATATTTATACTTGTTATATATTCTTCTTGGATTCATCCCTTGATCATTATGTAGTGTCCTTCCTTGTCTCTTGTAACAATCTTTATTTTAAAGTCTATTTTATCTGATATGAGTATTGCTACTCCAGCTTTCTTTTGATTTCCATTTGCATGGAGTATCTTTTTCCATCCCCTCACTTTCAGTCTGTATGTGTCCCTAGATCTGAAGTGGGTCTCTTGTAGACAGCATATATATGGGTCTTGTTTTTGTAATCATTCAGCTAGCCTGTGTCTTTTGGTTGGAGCATTTAATCCATTCACATTTAAGGTAATTATTGATATGTATGTTCCTATGACCATTTTCTTAATTGTTTTGGGTTTGTTTTTGTAGGTCCTCTTCTTCTCTTGTGTTTCCCACTTAAAGAAGTTCCTTTAGCATTTGTTGTAAAGCTGGTTTGGTGGTGCTGAATTCTCTTAGCTTTTGCTTGTCTGTAAAGCTTTTGATTTCTCCTTTGAATCTGAAGGAGATCCTTGCCAGGTAGAGTAATCATGGTTGTACGTTCTTTCCTTTCGTCACTTTAAGTATATCATGCCACTCCCCTATGGCTTGTAGAGTTTCTGCTGAGAAATCAGCTGTTAACCTTATGGGAGTTCCCTTGTCTGTTATTTGTCGTTTTTCCCTTGCTGCCTTCAGTAATTTTTCTTTGTCTTTAATTTTTGCCATTTAGGTTTCTATGTTTCTCGGTGTGTTTCTCCTTGCTTTTATCCTGTATGGGACTCGCTGCGCTTCCTGGACTTGGGTGGCTATTTCCTTTCCCGTGTTAGGGAAGTTTTTAACTATAATCTCTTCAAATATTTTCTCTGGTCCTTTCTCTCTCTCTTCTCCTTCTGGGACTCCTATAATGCGAATGTTGTTGCATTTAATTTTGTCCCCAAGGTCTCTTAGGCTGTCTTCATATCTTTTCATTTTTTCTTTAGTCTGTTCCGCAGCAGTGAATTCCACCATTTTGTCTTCCAGGTCACTTATCCGTTCTTCTGCCTCAGTTATTCTGCTACTGATTCCTTCTAATGTAGTTTTTATTTCAGTTATTGTATTGTTCATCTCTGTTTGTTTGTTCTTTAATTATTCTCTGTCTATGTTAAACCATTCTTGCATCTTCTCGATCTTTGCCTCCATTCTTTTTCCGAGGTCCTGGATCATCTTCACTATCATTATTCTGAATTCTCTTTCTGGAAGGTTGCCTATCTCCACTTCATTTAGTTTTTTTTCTGGGTTTTATCTTGTTCATTCATCTGGTATATAGCCCTCTGCCTTTTCATCTTGTCTATCTTTCTGTGAATGTGGTTTTTGTTCCATAATGTGCAGGATTGTAGTTCTTCCTGCTTCTCCATCATTGTTTGCTCTTTAGTTCTTCTAGGTCCTTGTTAAACGTTTCTTGTATTTTCTCCATTCTATTTCCAAGATTTTGGATCATCTTTACTATCATTACTCTGAATTCTTTTTCAGGTAGACTGCCTATTTCCTCTTCATTTGTTTGGTCTGGTGGGTTTTTAACTTCCTACTTCATCTGCTGTGTGTTTCTCAGTCTTCTCGTTTTGCTCAACTTATTGTGTTTGGGGTTTCCTTTTTGCAGGCTGCAGGTTCATAGTTCCCATTGTTTTTGGTGTCTGACCCCAGTGGGTAAGGTTGGTTCAGTGGGTTGTGTAGGCTTCCTGGTGGAGGGGACTGGTGCCTGTGTTCTGGTGGATGAGGCTGGATCTTGTCTTTCTTGTGGGCAGGACCACGTCCCGTGGTGTGTTTTGGGGTGTCTGTGACCTTATTATGATTTTAGGCAGCCTCTCTGCTATGGGTGGGGTTGTGTTCCTGTCTTGCTAGTTGTTTGGAATAGCATGTCCAGCACTGTAGCTTGCTGGTCATTGAGTGGACCTGGGTCTTAGCATTGAGATGGAGATCTCTGGGGGAGTTTTTGCCATTTGATAATATGTGGAGCCAGGAGGTCTCTGGTGGATGAATGTCCTGACCTCGGCTCTCCCACCTCAGAAGCAGAGGCCTGACACCCGGCCAGAGTACCAAGACCCTGTCAGCCACATGGCTCAGAAGGAAAGGGAGAAAAAAAGAAAGAAATATAATAAAATAAAGTTATTGAAATAAAAAATTATTAAAAATAAAAAATTTTAAAGTAATTAAAAAAAAGAAGAGAGCAACCAAACCAAAAAACAAATCCACCAATGATAACAAGTGCTAAAAACTATATTTTAAAAAACCACAAAAAACGGACAGACAGAACACTAGGACAAATGGTAAAAGCAAAGATATACATACAAAATCACACAAATAAGCATACACATAAACACTCACAAAAAGAGAAAAAGGAAAAATATGTATATATTGTTCCTCCTAAAGTTCATCTCCTCAATATGGGATGATTCGTTGTCTATTCACATATTCCACAGATGCAGGGTACATCGAGTTGATTGTGGAGATTTAATCCGCTGCTCCTGAGGCTGCTGGGAGACATTTCCCTTTCTCTTCTTTGTTCTCACAACTCCCAGGGGCTCAGCTTTGGATTTGGCCCCGCCTCTGCGTGTAGGTCGCCTGAGGGCGTCTGTTCTTCGCTCAGACAGGACAGGGTTAAAGGAGCAGCTGATTCGGGGGCTCTGGCTCACTCAGGCCGGGGGGAGGGAGGGGTGCGATTGTGGGGCGAGCCTGCGGCGGCAGAGGCCAGCGTGATGTTGCACCAGCGTGAGGCGCGCCGTGCATTCTCCTGGGGAAGTTGTCCCTGGATCCCGGGACCCTGGCAGTGGTGGGCTGCACAGGCTCCCGGGAGGAGAGGTGTGGATAGTGACCTGTGCTTGCACACAGGCTTCTTGGTGGCGGCAGCAGTAGCCTTAGAGTCTCATGCCCGTCTCTGGGGTCTGCACTGATAGCCGCGGTTCACGCCCGTCTCTGGAGCTCCTTGAAGCGGCGCTCTTAATCCCCTCTCCTCGCGCACCAGGAAGCAAAGAGGGAAGAAAAAGTCTCTTGCCTCTTCGGCAGGTCCAGACTTTTCCCCGGACTCCCTCCCGGCTAGCTGTGGTGCACTAACTCCTTCTGGCTGTGTTCACGCAGCCAACCCCAGTCCTCTTCCTGCGATCTGACCGAAGCCCGAGCCTCTGCTCCCAGCCCTGCCTACCCCGGCGGGTGAGCAGACAAGCTTATCGGGCTGGTGAGTGCTGGTCGGCACCGATCCTTTGTGCGGGAATCTCTCTGCTTTGCCTTCCACACCCCTGTGGCTGCGCTCTCCTCCGGGGCTCCGAAGCTCCCCCCTCCGCCACCCGCAGTCTCCACCCGCGAAAGGGCTTCTAGTGTGTGGAAACCTTTCCTCCTTCACAGCTCCCTCCCACTGGTGCAGGTCCCGTCCCTATTCTTTTGTCTCTGTTTTTTCTTTTTTCTTTTGCCTTATCCAGGTACGTGGGGAGTTTCTTGCCATTTGGGAGGCCTGAGGTCTTCTGCCCGCATTCAGTAGGTGTTCTGTAGGAGTTGTTCCAAATATAGATGTATTTCTCATGTATTTGTGGGGAGGAAGGTGATCTCCACATCTCACTCCTCCAGCATCTTGAAGGTCTCCCCTTCCTACATTTCTTGAAGATAGTAGTGTTACTGCTTTACTGAAAGCCAACAGTTGCTATATTGAAGTTGGTTCATTGGAATCACCTTTGCTTTTCACAGAGCAAGGTCTCTGCAGTATAGAGTGTTTACATTTGTGAAGCTTGCCTCCTGCTGGATTAGTGGAATATTACATTGCACGTTTTCAAAGCTCTCCAAAATTGGATCTAATTTGTAAAGATGCCTTAACTGCGGTTCAGTTTTGGCGAGTTTGGGAAGGGAATAAATATAGCTTTTTTAGATGATTTCTTCAAGCTTCTCAGATTATTTGTATAAACCTTTAGGTGTGGTTTATGGGTTTTCAAATCATATCTGCCCCCACAGCTCAGAATAAATGGTTTAAGGACCCAAAGAGGTAATACCAACAACAATAATGGTAAACATTATATTCAGTGTTTTCTGTGTGCCAGGAATGTGCAAAAATACTCTGTGAACCCTGCTCCTTGCAACACTCACCAACACCCTAAAAGAAAAGTTTGGTACATTATCACCCACACTCCCAGTTTACAGAAAGACTTAAAGAAGTTGAGAGCTCCTTCACCCCTACTGTTACCCACCCAGCCAGAGGTTGGGAGCCCCTAAAGTTTTTCTTGAAGTACTTCACCCCATTAACTGGCCACAGAAGTAATTAGAAATAGTCAACCGAGCTGGACTACCCAGATTCTTTCTCCTGGGAATTTGAAGTTGGATTCAAAGAGAACCTCCAGTCTGGCTGGTTACCTAAATGGAGGTCATATAAACTCAGGGGCCCCCAGTGGAGGAGCCTTGTGCATGGAGAAATAGAAAAAGGATGATCAGGAGAAAGGAAAAGAATAAAGCAAAAAGCACAGAGAAAGCCAACGAGGATAGTGTTTCGTTCTTGGTCCCAATCCCTCATAAATTTCCTCGGCTGGTTTCATTGACTTGGCGTATTGAAATATTTCTTTTTCTCTATTAAAAAAAGTGTATAAAACCAAGTCACGTGAGCAATAATATGTAAAAGTGAACCAAATCTAGTGTTATAATGAAATAAAATCTGAAGTTAATATGGCACATTGAATGATGTGCATAATTTTTATTATATTCCATGGAAATTAGACTAAAATAGGGAGCAATTAATGAAAATGACTGTAATTATTGTCATGTCAACAAAGCCAAACCAAGTGATTCCAGAGTCAGCTGTAGGGAAGACAATTTACAGCAGGAAGCTGTTCTGCAGTTCCTATGAAGAACCCTGGATTGAAAAACCAGGAGGCTAAGTCCTTCCCTTGCATCCACTTCTCTAGCAACGATAGTCCAGGTGGTTCAAGAGGTCCCAGCTGACAAGTGTGTGAGCCCCTTGGAGCTCCTCACCCCTGTGTTGCAGGACGGGGGACTGCTTCTAGGGCCCCAGGGTGGGCTCTTGTCTAACATTCAGAAATGAATTGTCTGAGGAGACACACGTGCTGACAAAGCAAGAGACTATTGGGAAGGGGCGCCCGGGCGGAGAGCAGCAGGGTAAGTGAACCCAGGAGAACTGCCCTGCCGCATGGCTCGCAGTCTCAGGTTCGTGGTAATTCTGTTAGTTTCTGGGTTTTCTCTGGCCAATTGCTCTGACTCAGGGTCCTTCCTGGTGGTGTGTGCATCCCTCAGCCAAGATGGATTCCAACAAGAAGGATTCTGGGAGGTTGGTAGGGCATGTGGACTGGCATCTCCTCTCTCCTTTTGACCTTTCCTGAATTTTTCCGGTTGGTGGTAGCTTGTTAGTTCCATGTTGCTTACCAGGACTTCCTGTTGTAAGATAACTCATGCAAGTGGCTACTATCTTGACGGGCCAGGGCAGGCGGTTTCAGTCAGTGTTTCCCCTAACACCTGCACTGCCCCTCCCCCACTGCATCTCCAAGGAGAAGAATGCTGAGATTGACGGGTTGTGTTGGAAGGGCTGCGTCTGTTTGGGAGGCTCTCCTTTCCTCAACATTGGATTGGTGAGATACAGCGCATGGAGAATTTGAAGCTGCTCTTAGGAAGAGGCTGCCAGCCTGCTTCCCATGGTGCACTGTCCTTTGGTCTATGTCTACCATTAACTACCACAAGGCATCATCAATGTGGTCCAGTCTAGCTCACCTGGGGTCTGTACTGAGAGTGGAGGTGAAATCCTCATAGAAATAAAAAGTGTGAAATCGTCTGACTTTGCTCTCTGTGCAGATAGCTGTCTTCCTCAGTGGCTGGGGAAGGTTGAGGAAGAATTGGATTCTGGTTGTTGAGATTGCTGGGTCCCAACCAAACGCCATCCTCTCAGTCTCTTTTCCATTGATGTAAGACCAACAAGGAACGCTCAGAACAGTTACCATAAGCCAGAATCTTAGAGTCCTGGGACTGGTTTGGCTTAAAGTAGCCATTATTTACAGGGGTAAAAATTCAATGATTCACAGTAGGAATACTTCATTTCAAATTATTCTTTAAGAGACTTATACTTTCATAATTTCGGTTGTATGGCATTTTTCACAATAAAAATAAAAGATTTTTAATATAAAAAAATTCAATGATTCAGAAATATTCCATTTTCCTCCTTCCACACATGGCTAATCCAATACGCTAGTCTGGACTTTGACCTATTAGAGGTGCATTTGTGCTAATGAACAAATGCATCTCGAATATTTTAGATGTATTACTTCCTTGAAAATGTTTTTGTCATATAATTAGCTATGATTCTGGCATGGGAGCAATGAGAATTACAGAAAGGACCAAGAAAGTTTTTCCTGGGATTCATTCAATATATACATTATTGAGTAAATGCAAGGTGGCAGGCATGGTGTAAGGCACTAGAGAAAAAATTACAAAATAATGTCTGTACTCTTCAGGAGCTTAATGGGTCAGGTACTCATCACTAACTAGTATGATGACTTAGGGGAGCATTTAAAAAAAGGCTATTCCTATCTTGGAATAGTTTAATAACCTTGGAACATTTTATACAGATAATGTTGGGTTAAAATAAAGATTAAGAGGAGTCTAGGAAGAAAAGGATGGGGGTGGGAGTGGGAAGACAATTATAGGAAAGGGGAGGGTGTGATCTCGGGGCTGGAGATGAATGCGTACATATACATCTGAGGGCTGTTTTTAAATACTGTCTGTCTGAAGCCTCCCTCCACCCGCATCCTCCACTTTCCACCCTCCAACTCACCCTTCTTCCTGAGTCACCCAGATGGCCATTTCCCACTAGGAAAGGAGAAAAAGGAAAGGGTGCAATTTGTCTAAAATCCCTAAAAGCTGCCAGGATACATTCGTGCATTTCATCTGCACACCCCACCATGTGAAGGGTGGGAGTTCTGTGTAAAGACGGGGAAACCGAGGTGCAGAGAGGTTGTGTGACTTCTCCACATTACACAGTTTGGAAAAGGCAGTGCCAAAATGCAAGCTCACATTTTAAAATTATAACTAAGACATATGTGTGCTTTTTAAAAAGTAAAAAAATAATAGAGAAGTATGAAATATAAAAAATAAATGTCTTCCCTTCTCCACATTCCAAACTGTTTGGGGTATATCCTTATAGACATTTTTCCCTGTACATGCAAATGTGTATTTACACACATGACATATAACTGTATATGTGAACATCTATAATTTTTACATAAATGCATGTTCTAACTATATCGTTCTGTAACTCACTTCCATCACCTAACATTACATCATGTATATCCTTCCTTATCAGAATCTATACATTTATTTCATTTTTACCTCTAATATGTATATTCAATTTGATGACTATATTACATCTTATTTAGACATTTCCTTATTGATAAGGCTGGCCCTGTTTTGTTTCATTTTGAAATTCAATATTAGTGTTTTCTAATTAAAGTATTTTCTACATGTGAGTTTTCAAATTTAAACCATGAAAAATTCTGAGATGGAAATTGAAGGCTCTCTTCTCTCACCCTCCATTCCAGTTCCCTCTCCCTAGAGTTTTGTTGTTGTCATTTTTGTTACTTTTGTTTTTGTTCTTCAGGGTATGTCACCTTACAACTGAATTAAATACAGATACTTGCAGTTCTTGATTTCTCTGTGTTAGAACAAACTGTTGTCCTGCCTCAGTGGTAGCTGGGAAGTTTAACATACTTTTGCTATCTCAGCCTCCCTCTTTTAATTGTTAACTATATTACAATTTTTAAGTTATTTAGGTTAATTACAGTTATACTTTTCTCTAATTAGGTCTTCTGTGTTTGTTAGAGGTTTCAAAAAATGTAAAGCCCCATCTCAATGCAAATATATTCTGATTATGTAAATATTACACACTGAAGTGCCAAGTAGTATGTTAGGACCCATAGAGAAGTAGGTACTATCCTCTGTGACCTAACCATGCTGACAGCTCTAAGGAGAAGCACTGAGGTCCCATGGATTCTTTTTATTTCTTTTCCATTTCCTTCTAGGCTGTACTGGGCTTCCGCTTTTCTTTGTAGATCATATCCAAGCTAATGGATCCAAGCCAAAGGGCTCCATATTCTCCAAAGCCTATAAGAGGCATGAGGGGCTGGGGGCTGAGGGAAAGTAGAACTTCCATTATGTCCCCACTGAGGGGACATGGAAGTCCTCAGAGGGCCCCTGAACTGGCAGTGACCACAGGTTGTATCCAAGAGGCTGCCAAAGGCAGAGATGGGCTAAACCATCAACTTCGCCTCTGAAGTTGAGAACGTAACATCCGTAAGTGCCAAAAAGGACCAGACTCTATGCCAGGGTTCTGGTTCTAGACGCAAAACAGGAATTTTCGCTAGAACCTGCATCTGTTGATCTGAGGCCTCCTTATTCCCAAGCCCCAAGGTTACCTGTTCCCCAGCCCCAAACACCCAGATACCATTTTGGTGAGGAACAGCGGAAGGGAGAAGAAATACAATCTAAAAAGACTGAACCAGAAGAGACTAATATACTGAGATTTGTCTAGTTTAGTTATTTCTACCCCCATATCCAATGGGAAAGAGACCTAGAAGGAACATTAGTTCAGGGGACAGACACAGACCAACCAGCTTGTTCACTAAACCCATTTCCCTTCCTCATGGACTACATTTCCCAGCCTTCTATGCAGTGAGGTGCAACCATGCAAATGAGTTTTGGCCCCCAAAATGTGGATGTAAGTGATATATCCCATTTCCAGGTCTGGTTCATAAAGATCTCCTCTGCATTATTCTTCAGGCTCTTTTCCTTTTCACAGTGATCTTGGAAACCCCATATTGAAAATGGTGGAGCTTCATATGGAAGATCTCTGGATCATCAGAGAGTTAAGGCAACTGCCTGCCAACCAGAAACACCTTTTCTGGGCTTTGAGGTTGTGTTTCAGTTACTATCACTGTGTAACAAACCACTTCAAGACTTAGTGGATTAAGTCTTTATTATAATCTCTATCATTGTAATCGACACTTTATTATAATCTCTGTCAGTTTTGTGGATTGACTGGGCTCATTTGGGTGGTTCTCAATTGGGGGTCTCATTTGGCTGAAGTCTGATGGAAGCATCTTTCTTTTCATTCATAATTCATTCACTGCCTAGATCCTTAACTAGCTCCTAGGAAATATGTTAAGAATTCAACTTCCCAGGCCCTGTTTCTGGGCAGTCTGGAGATTTGCATTTTTTTTAAAGAAGATGTTGGGGTAGGAGTTTATTAATTAATTTATTTATTTTTGCTGTGTTGGGTCTTCGTTTCTGTGCAAGGGCTTTCTCTAGTTGTGGCAAGTGGGGGCCACTCTTCATCGTGGTGCGCAGGCCTCTCACTATCGCGGTCTCTCCTGTTGCAGAGCACAGGCTCCAGACGCGCAGGCTCAGTAGTTGTGGCTCACGGGCCTAGATGCTCTGCGGCATGTGGGATCCTCCCAGACCAGGGCTCGAACCCGTGTCCCCTGCATTAGCAGGCAGATTCTCAACCACTGCGCCACCAGAGAAGACCTGGAGATTTGCATTTTAACCAGCACTGTTTGGAGGGCTTTATTCCTCTTGTTGGTTCTCTCCATTTCCCAAGTCCTTAATTACCTAGACGATAGAGGTCAGCCTCTTCGTAGACCTAGTAGGCCTTGCTTTACCCAACTCTATATTTCACAACACACTTAGGAAACCTTCCATTTTGTCAATCACTAGGAATTGGAGAAGTCCTGGAGTCCTTTCAATCCCACCCTCCAGAGAGGAGAAAAGTGGAATTGCTTTACTCAGAAGAACATTGATCCTATTTCAGAAGACCACCAGGGAGGAGAAGTGTCACAAACTAGACTGCTCAAACACAGAATTAGCTTCTGTTGTGATTAGGTTAACCTCATCTAGTTGACCTACAATTATTTCAAATCCAGAATGTTAATCACAAAACAAGTCTCCCCCCACCCTCCTTGTCTTTTTTTTTTTTTTTTTTTTTTGAATGCTTTGATCTTCGTCATTCTTTCTCTGAGCTCTCCACAGGCACTCAGCTCTCTTACTTAAAATTCTCAGCTCCTGCTTTCTGCAACTCCTCCAGACTTTCCTTAATAGTCATGCTCCTTGCCTGGGATGTGGGTTTCCCACCCTGGCCCTGCTACATTTTTACCCTCTTTGAGAAAACACTGCTAATATTGACCTGGCTCAAACAGCAAGTCATGTGGGGAGGATCAGAAAATGAGGAATGAGAAGAACTCTGTTCAAGGTCTGGCTTTGCCACCTCCTGGCTGTATTAACTGTCAACAGAAAAAAAAAAAAAAGCACAACGTGAGAGTTGTGAGTTAAATTTTATTTGGGGCCAAATGAGGACTATAGCCCGGGAGGCAGTATTTCAGATAGCTCTGAGAAACTACTCCGAACAGGTAGGGGGGAAGGTCAGTCTATATGTGATTTTGGTGAAGCGGGGGGGCGGGGTACATCCATCAAGTACACATTTTTGCAGGAGGTTGCTGCTAGTCACGAGGAGCAGACATCACCGTGAAGGATTTTAGTGCTTTTCTAGATATGAGGAGATGCAAGTATTGGGTTCATAAAATCTTCTCCTGAAAATATCTAGCTATCTGAAGGCCTGTTCTGCCAGTTTTTCCTGGAACGCAGAGTGCCTCATTCCTGATCTCCACCCTGAACTCCTTTCAGGGGGTGTTGAAGGTCAGCAGCTATAGCAGGCTTGTAGTTTTATCCTTGTAGAGGCAGATGGCAAGTGTCAAACTTAAGTTGGCATACCAGACAAATGAAGTCCAGTAACTGGTCTTCATTTTCCTCATCTGTAAAATGGGTTTAGTATTAATCCAACTGTAGAGGGCTTTTGCTCCAGGCACACTGGTTTTCTTTCAGTTCTTGGAAGGCATCATGCCCCCCTCCTACCACAGGAGAATTTATTCCCTCTAAATGGAACAGAGTGTCCCTCCCCACGCCTTACCCTGGTAAATGCCTACCCTTTCTTCAGGTATCAGTTCAGTGGTCATGTCCTCAGGGACTAGGCCAATGTCCCTTTCCTACCACTATTACCTCACCTTCAGGGCACGGTTCACAGTTCTAAATTTATATTGATTTGTGAGATTCTTTAACTAACATCAATCTCCTGTAATAGACTATATGTTCCCTGAGAACAGACACATCTGTTTTCTCTCACCCTTTTATCTCCAGCAGCCAACACTCGATAAATCAGTGAATGAATATGAGTGAATGAATTATAGTTGTGAAAATAAAGGGGACCGTGCATGTCAGTCACTTACCACTGTTTTGTTATTAATAATATTATCTTCTCCAAAACAGATTTTATAATAATAATACCAATGATCAGGTTCACAAGGGAAGGTATATACAAGTTGTTCATAAATTGTAAAGTAGACAAATATTAGATTTTTGTGATCATTGATATCCCTTAGTTCTTTTTCTTGCAAACACCTCAGCAATCCCCTGCACAGCCATCTAACGCATAAGTACATAGAGACAACTGAGCTTCTAGAAAGTGACATTTATCTGGTTTGACTAGTAAGTAATTGTCTTCATAAACAAATCACAAGTCAAACAGCAATGGCACCATGAATGGAAGAAGTGATGCATTTTAAGAAAATGGCTCTCTTAAATCTCAGACACAGAGGTGCCTGTGATTATGGAGCAAACTTTGTCATAGAGAGAGTGAGCAGGGGTAGAGGGGGCTGAGGCTGTGCAGGATGGGGAACTGAGCTGTCTACTGCCCTGCTTGCAGAGGGGCATTGGGGCAGCCAATGCCCAAAAGGGTACGGCAAGCTCACGAGAAAGGCTTAGGCAATCATCCATCCTGGTGCACGACCTGTTGGATGCAGCATGGACATAAATGGAGTCAAGCACAGCTATGTGTAGTAGTTCCTAATGGTCCAGTCAACCACAGCAGGACTCTTCTCAGTGGTTGAAGCCACAGGGACTTCAGGGGAAAGGGGTCACGGCAGATTCGAGATGGCCTCAAACTCTTTGACAATCCTGCCACTGAGAAGCAGAGTGTAGTCCCTTCCCCTTGAATCTGGGCAGACTCTATGACTGCTTTGGCTGATAGAATTTGCCAGAAGTGATGCTGTGCCAGTTTCTGAGCCCAGGCCTTGTGAGACTAGCTGTTTCCAAATCCTATCTCTTGGAACAGTCTCTCTGAGGAAGCCAGATGCCATGTAGGAAATCCACCTACTCTGAAACCTTCATGCATGAGAAGGCCAAGCCACCGTGCTGTCACTAGGCCCTGAAGGATGTGCCTGGGCGGGGTGGCAGGGTGAGAGATCGAGGAGAGAGAGAAAGAGAAGGCCTAGGGAGCACTGAGGCACCACACGAAGAAATCACGATTGTTTGAAACCACTGCATTTTGAGGAAGTTGATTGATTCTGCAGCAATAGTTGAAAAGGAACCTACTGGCAAGAGACAGAGACTCCAAGGCAGGTGAGGTTCAGGGAAGAGCTGTCATCCTAAAGGGAGATTGGGCTATTAGGTAACTCATCGCGCTGAGTCCTAAGAAGGAGAAGGCTAGGGAGATGACTCAAGGTTACCTGACACTCAGCATGTCCCTAGACACTGGACACACTTCACACTAGCCCACCAGAAGTGGGCCGAGGCCACTTGCCACACCTAGGCCATGCAGGTGACTAGACGAGAAACTGTCAGAGACTGAGCAGAAGGTAGGCCCCATCAGGATGCCAGGAGGAAAGAGAGAGACAGAAAGAGAGAGAAAGCGTAGGGGGCTGTGTAAAGATAAGATGAAACAATGCAAGAGTTGTGAATTCCAGTAAGTTTATGAGTTGTAGTAAGACTTTACAAGACTTGACTTGTCTTTATAAGACTTGGAGTGTTCATATATTACTACTACTACTACTTATTCTTTTCTTTTAAATTTCAAGTTTAATGAAGGCAACAACTGTTCCGCTATATTTTTTTCCCCTCAGAATGTAGAATACATATGTTACAGGGGTTAATGTGATTTTGTTACCAAAATCCAACTTTCTTGCAGCTTCTTTGAGCAACGCCCTGCTTTTGGAAATCATAGGAGAGAGACATGAAACAGAGAATTGCAGATGACTGAGATCCCGAGGGTGGCGGAATTCTCAGGACTAAGTTATTTATACGAAGAGTAGGCAGTAAGAAAGCCTAGTTTAGCTCACAGTATTAAACAGAATTAAGAGAAAAACAAAAGAAGTTTTTGTGTAGGCTGCGTTGTTTTGTTTACTAAATTACTGCAGTCATTCTCATAAAAAATTTTAATTACAGCGAGAGACAGTTCAATAACATTTTCAAATAATACAAAATTGTCCAATCCAAGAGTCCAGATTAGTATATGCCAATTCAGTGGGGAGTTTGTTATTCTGTTTTGTATTGTTTTTCCTTGTTTTGTGACCAACCAAGCTGAAAATACAGAAAGGACCTTGCCAGATTTAAATGACTACAATGCCTTAGAACTGAAAGCATGCATTTCCTATCATTTAGGGAATTACTTCCTTCTTGTCTGACATAAAGGCTCTGTAGTCAGAGGTAATTCTCTTGGATTCTCATCTGAATGTACCTTTTCCACCAAGCACTCCTGCCTGGTGGTTTCAAGTGAACAAATCTTACTGTGTTCACTAGACTAGAATATTCACAAGGTCAGGTTCTATATATTAACTTTTTTAATTTGTTAAATCTTTATTGAAATATAGTTGATTTACAATGTTGTATTAGTTTCAAGTATACAGCAAAGCGATTCAGTGACATGTATTTTATATATATATATATATACACACACACATATATACACAAACTTTTATTTAATTTTAAATTTATTTATTTATTTATTTTTGGCTGCGTTGGGTCTTTGTTGCTGCGTGCAGGTTTTCTCTAGTTTCAGCGAGCAGGGTCTATTCTTTGTTGCGGTGGGTGGGCTTCTCATTGCAGTGGCTTCTCTTGTCGTGGAGCGCGGGCTCTAGGCGCACGGGCTTCAGTAGTTGTGGCTCTCAGGCTCTAGAGTGCAGGCTCAGTAGTTGTGGCGCACGGGCTTAGTTGCTCCACGGCATGTGGATCTTCCCGGATCAGGGCTCAAACCCGTGTCCCCTGCATTGGCAGGCGGATTCTTAACCACTGCGCCACCAGGGAAGCCCCTGTTTGAACTTTCAAAATGTTCATCACGTACTTTAGGAGAATTAATGACACACTATAAAAACTTTATGAATATGGTTGAATTAATTTCAAGGAACTCTTATAAACCACTGGTGATTACGTAACTACCCTTTTATGATACTAGAATAACTTATCATAGTGGCTTTAAAAGAATAATTGTTCTCTCAGTTATTTTAAGCCCTAAATTTGTCTATTACAGGGATTAATATTTTTTGCATTGAACAATATTAATAATCTGTCTTTGTAGTTGAAAGTACTATGATCACTTGGGTTTATAAAACCCTGTTAAAAATCTATGCTCACCTCTTCTACCCAATCAGATAAATAGGCAACAAGACGGTACTTTCAAATACAAGTAAGGTCCACACCAGATCGGCTAGCTCTCCTTGGTAGTAATTATATGAATTTTTAAAATTTCATATTTTATAAATACAACAAAAAGGTTGAAAAACAGAAAATAGACTTTGGAATTAACTATTTACAGTTTGCTAACAACTAACAAATATGTATTAGAAATTAAGTTTCTCGGGCTTCCCTGGTGGTGCAGTGGTTAAGAATCTGCCAGCCAATGCAGGGGACACGGGTTCGACCCCTGGTCCGGGAAGATCCCACATGCCGGGGTGCAACTAAGCCTATGTGCCACAACTACTGAGCCTGTGCTCTAGAGCCCATGAGCCACAACTACTGAGCCCACGTGCCACAACTCCTGAAGCCCGTGTGCCTGGAGCCCATGCTCCATAGCAAGAGAAGCCACTGCAGTAAGAAGCCTGCGGGCACCGCAGCTTGCTGAAACTAGAGAAAGCCCGCACGCAGCAACGAAGACCCAATGCAGCCAAAAGTAAATAAATAAAATAAATAATTTTTAAAAAAAATTAAGTTTCTCTCCTCATCTTCCAAGATTATATCCTTAAACATTCCCAAAGAATTCTTTCACTGAAAAGAATTTAAGAAAGAATTAGATTAGGGGCCAAGATTAGGGGTACATCTATAAAATCTATAAAAACTTTTTAATGTTCACTAAAATAAAGCAATAGATTCTACAGCTAAGTAAAGGAGAAATCAGTGACATTTATGCATCTTAAACAGTAGTGTCATTGTTTGAATCATCTCTCTCTACGTAACGAGCCACCCCAACACTTAGTGGCATAAACCACTTTATTAAGTTCCTGAATTCTGCAGATCAAGAATACAGAGAGGGTCCAGCAGGGATGACTTGTCTCTCATCACAAATTCTGGGCCTTCAGCTGGGAAGACTCGTAAGTGGGAGCTAGAATCACCTGGAAGCTTCTTCAGTCTCATGTCTGGCACATGGGCCATGATGAATTGAAGGCTGGGCTCAGTTGAGGCCATCACCAGAGACCCTATACAGGGCCTCTTGTCATGGCTTGGGCTTCCTCATAACATGGCAGCCTCAGGATGATCAGCATTCTTACGTGGCCCCTCAGGGCTCCAAGAGCATGTGAATGAGGAGAAAGCTATGTGCCTTTTATGACATAGTCTCAGGTGTCACATAGTGAAAGTCTACGATACTTTTTGGTCAAAATAGTCACAAGCGGGCTTCCCTGGTGGCGCAGTGGTTGAGAGTCCGCCTGCCGATGCAGGGGACACGGGTTCGTGCCCCGGTCCGGGAAGATCCCACATGCCGCGGAGCGGCTGGGCCCGTGAGCCATGGCCGCTGAGCCTGCGCGTCCGGAGCCTGTGCTCCGCAATGGGAGAGGCCACAGCAGTGAGAGGCCCGCATACCGCAAAAAAAAAAAAAAAAAAAAAAAATAGTCACAAGCTCACCCAGGATTCAAGGGTTGGGAACATAACTCACCTCTTGATGGGAAGGATGTCAAAGTGTTTGTGACTGTTTAAAAAGCACCGCAATCACACATTTTACCTCTCCTAACTTACTAGAAATAGTTCTAGATCTCATCTGCCACCTGTATTAGGCAGGGTTCTCCAGAGAAACAGACCAATAGCATGTGTGTATATATGTATACAGTGGACCCATGAGTCACACGGATTTGAACTGTTTGGGTCCATTCATAAGAGAATTTTTTTTTAACTAAGTACATACCACAGTACTACACTATCTTCAGAGGGCTGACTGTAAGGTTCTATGAGGATTTTTGACTGCACAGACTGTGGCCCTAACCCTTGTGTTGGGAACTGTTTCAGAAGGAATTGGCTCACACAGTTATGGAGGTGAACAGTTCCAGAATCTGCAGGAGATAGGCCAGCTGCCTGGAGACCCAGAAGAGCCAACACTGCAGTTCTAGGCCGAAGGATGGAAGACTGCTTTCGAATCAGTCCAATATCTACAGCTGATACTGTAGATGAAGTCCAAGGGCAATCTGCAGGGGAATTCTCTCTTGCTCTAGGGAGGCCTCTTTTTGTTCTATTCAGGCCTGTGCTCGATTGGATGGGGCCCACCTACCCCATGGACTGCAATCTGCTTTACTCAGAGACCGCTGATCTAAATGTTAATCTCATCTAAAACACCCTCACAGAAACACCCAGAATAATGTTTGACCAAATATCTGGACACCCTGTGGCCCAGCCAAGTTGACACATAAAATTAACCATCACCCCATGCCATACCACATTCTCGGTTTTAAAAAGTACTTTAAAATTCCTTTTGTTTTACTGCCAGATAACATGCATACTAAGGCTCGTTCTTCTTTTTTGTTGTCTGCCTTTCTGGTTTCATCAGAGCTCAGAATCGTTTTCCTAAATTACTATTTGGAGTGACTGGAGAGTCACATATATTTGATCCTATAATTCTCAGTTCCTAAAGGGACTCAAAGAAGTACATCTGCATTATACTTGAATTTATAATGCACAAGTTCAGGCTGGGGAGGCATAACCCCTGTGGTCTCCAGGTTTAAACCATCAGAGAGCAGCTGAAATGGTATCTCCATTTTGGTCCTAATGCAGATCCTAGTTCACATTTGTTATCCTGCTTCCGTGTCTCCAACTTCCATTATCCTCATCTATATTCCATTCTGTTTCCTGCCTCACATTAATACTCATTGTAGAGAGCTCTCAGCCTGTCAATAATTGTACAAAGTTCAAGCCATAAAATTCAGGCATTCTCTGCAGCTACAAAAAGTGCATCATCTGTGTTTGTGTTGCTCTTTTTCTGCTTCTAGTAGTTATTACAGAAAACATGCAAAGCAAGAATCACAGGAGGGGTGACTCTCCCATGTGGCTTCCTTCAGATGAGGTGTAGAGCCCTGGATGAAGGCTTCTTTTCACATTTCTTACAGTCAGAAAAGTTATGGACTTCTGTGGCCTTTCAGGAAAAAGAGTGCCTGGAAACTCTCCCATTAAGCAAACCCCTCACTCACATAAGACTTTACTGCAAAGGAGCTATTTTTCCTAGAGCTGAGATGGAGGATGTGTTCTTCCGACACCTGTTTTGGAGCACGCTGGGCTGGATGTTCCAGATTCCTGGGCCCTACCCAGACCACTTGAATCACATTCTCTAGTTGGAGGACTGCCTCAGGCATTTGAGTTTTGTTTGTGTGTGCGTGCATGTGTGTTAAAATATATGGTGTGTATGTGTATATATGTACACACGTGTATATGTGTGCATATATATACATACACACATACATAACATAAATTTGTCATTTTAACAAATTTTAAGTGGATAGTTCAGTGGCATTAAATACATTCATACTGATGTGCAACCATCACCATGACTCATCTCCAGAAATTTCTCATCATCTCAAACTAAAACTCCATGCCCATTAAAAAGTAACTTTCTTGGGCTTTCCTGGTGGCGCAGTGGTTGAGAGTCTGCCTGCCGATGCAGGGGACACGGGTTCGTGCCCCGGTCCGGGAAGATCCCACATGCCGCGGAGCAGCTAGGCCCATGAGCCATGGCCACTGAGCCTGCGCGTCCGGAGCCTGTGCTCCGCAACAGGAGAGGCCACGACAGTGAGAGGCCTGCGTACTGCAAAAAAAAAAAAAAAAAAAGTAACTTTCTTTCTCTTTATTCCTCAGCCCTAATCTTTATTCTACTTTCTGTCTCTATGAATTTGACTATTTTGGGTACCTCACATAAGTGAAATCATATAATACTTGTTTTTTTGTGTCTGGCTTACTTCACTTAGCATAATGTTTTCAAGTTTCATCCATGTTGCCGCGGTGTTAAAATTTTCTTCCTTTTTAAGGCTGAATAATATTCCATTATATATATACATACACACACACACACACACATATATATATATACATATACATACCACATTTTGATTATCCATCGATAGACATTTGGGTTATTTCCTCCTTTTAGCTGTAGTGGATAATGCTGCTGTGAATATGGGTGTACAAATACCTGTTAGAGTCCCTTTCAATTCTTTTGCATATATATTGAGAATGCATTTGCATTTTTAATGAACTTCCCTAGTAAGCCTCTTGCCCTGAATTTTGATAGCCACTAGCTTAGAGGATTTCCTAGTTAATTGTTTTGTCAAGTCTTGTGCAAAGGTATCTTGAAATTTAGTTTAAAGGGGAATGAGTGGGTTTTTGCACCGCCTCTTTTCTTTTGCTGTTCCCTCTTCCACATCCATGTTAAGGTCCTAAAACCTTGGGCCTCACTTCCTATGAGAATCTCCTGGGATGAATCTTTTCCTTTTCCAAGTTATTCTCAGCACAGTGGTCAAAGGACGCTTCCTAAAACACCTCTCTCATTTTTCAAATCCATCCCAATTTCATCCAAAACCTTACAACGATTCACAGTTGGGCTCCATTCATCTTTTCAGGCTCCTCTTCCCCTAGAAAAGCTGTCCTCTTGCTTAGGGGTTCTCTGAGTAAGCTCCCTGGACCACCAGCATCATCATTACCTGGGAACTTGTTAGAGATGCAAATTCTCAGTTGGCTTCAGATCTATTCAATGAGGAAGGGCGCAGGGTGTGGAACCCGGCAGCTTGTGTTCTAACAAGCCCTCAAGGTGATTCTGAGTGTGAGAACCACTGCTATTACCAAGCAACTTGAGATAGTCTTCCTAAAACACTTCTCCTCTGCCAGCTGTTTGTCTTCACACTATCCCACTTGGCAGAGGTTACCCCCTCTTTCTGCCCATTCAAATCCTGTGTGGCCTCCAAGCCCCAAGTCATTTGCTACCTTCTTCACAGAGCCTCGGTTGAATACGCAGTGGGAAATCCCTCCCGTAGCTCTGCACTCGAATGGGCCCTTTTCTGCGAGCCATTTGGCAGTTCATCCTGTACTGGCTTGTATCCTCTCTTTCTCGCACATGGCAGGTAATGACTACATTTTCTTGATTTGAACAGATTCGCTTTACCTCTGCTGGATTTAAAACAAATTTTTATTGAAGTATAGCTGATTTACAATGTTGTGTCTAATTTCTGCCGTATAGCAAAGTGACTCAGTTATACATACATATATATAATTTTTCATATTCTCTTCCATTATGGTTTATCGCAGGATACTGAGTATAGTTCCCTGTGCTATACAGTAGAGCCTTGTTCATCCACCCTCTACTGGATTTTAAAGGAAGCTAAGGAATTCCTCAGACTATAGCCCTGGTCCCTTCAGACCGGCTAGAGTGCCATGTTGTTAGTCCTAAATCATTGATGAGAGCCAGACCTTTCAGACAGAAATCCCACCATGACTTAACAGACCTGAGCCAAAGGTGGGTGCTGTGAACTGGTGTGAACGTCAGTCAGGTGGCACGCTGATAAACATTTCTTTCAGGAAATGAGAGAGACTCAGCTGTAGCCACAGATGGGTAGTGGGCTTGGGGAATCAGCCGCCTGCAACCATCAGAGCGAAAGGGCTGCAGCAAAGCACAGGTGCAAGGCTTTTGTTCCCTAGCTCGCTCCCTGTGGACTTATGGAAATGTCTGAGAGCCCTTCCCTTTTCTTTCAAGCTTTATGGCCCACAGAATCTAAAGGATGCATTTGCTTCCTCGCAATTACTCTAAAAGGAATAAATAGTGAATTTTGTGTAGAAGATCTAGGAGAGTGTGCCAGGTTCAATTAAATCTTCTACAAAGCCTGTGAGAAGCAACGGTGGGAAGGCGAGATTTAATTTTCCCCCCAGAGGCTGAAGAGTCTCTGTAGTCTGTGGGGAATGCTGTAATGTGTTTGGAATGGGAACGTCTATCTTTTTGTTTAAGTGCTGCCTAATTCACTAGAAAATGGGGAGGGGAACGCTTTTCTACACATAACTCGATAAGAGGATTCATTGGAAATACTGTTGTAGAATTAATAAAATGTTGAATGATTTTTCCATCATTTTTATTCCTAATAGTTGGTTAATGAGGATGAAAAGCAATTATTTTTATAATACGTTTTCACGTAATTGACAGCTAAGTGTACTCAGTAGAGAATAATGAATGTACTCATTTGCAATGAATTCTTTAAAAGGAAAGAACAGAATTGGGAAGATTCTGAAAAATTTTACCCTTTGGGCTACAAACACAGACTTCCTGTCATCCATCATTACCTATAATTTACAATATTTTAAACACTAAAGATGGTGTTATTATTTCTTTAAAAAGGCATAATTCTTTGAGAGTTCTGCATTTGGAGCTAGTCCGTAGTGTTGCTTCAAATCTGCAAGCTGCATACAGTGACAGGAAAAACATGTTTGTTATTTTAAGTTGGCCATTTTTAGCTATACAGGCTAAATAGAAAAAGCCATCGTCTTTAAAATTATGCTATTGAATACAATTTCTTGATATATGAAAGGAAACTGTTTTCACTAAATGAAATTCAAAAACTACTCGGTGCATACAGGGGTCGGGGGGCAGGGAGTTGCTTAGTCTAAGAACTTTTTTTAGATCCTCTGCTCAAGTAGCTCAAGAAGGAAAGCACCACCTGATATTTACATATTGTGATCACAACAGCCAATAACCATTTAGAACCTTCAAGGAAATGACTCCAGTTTACGTCTCTAAAGACTCAATAATTTCTAGGTCCTAGGAAGAGGTCTCAAATACACATGAGAATGTTTGGAGCGCTCACTAGTTTCTATTTATCTTTTCAACAGAACTGTTTTCACTATTACATACATAGCTTTAGGTCTCTACTTTAACCCCCTCCTGTATTCCCTTGGAGTTCTTACTGCTGTTGATGGAGAGTGTTCTTCTTGGGGCGCTGTCTGATTCAAGGTCAGATTTGAAGTTATACAAAGGAATTTCCATGGGCATTCATTGTAGTGACGGCAGAACAGTACGGGCACGTAGCTTCTATTCCTCTAAAGAGGGAAATACTTTGATGTCTGAGAAAGGTTGGGATTGCTAGGTGGTCCTGTGGAGATATCAGAACTTGTGGAGTGGGGGATCTCAATTTTTATTCTCTTTTTCTGCACAGTTTTGCTAAAGAGAACTTAAGTTTGTTAGTTTTGTGAATTAATTTCAATAACCTTACTTCAGCTGCTTTCTTCTTCATATTTAAGAAATGCATTTGAATTTCTCTTTCTCCCCCAAACTTGTTTCCATACATGACTCTTGTCTGCTCTTCTCCTGAGACATGGCCAGTTCTAATGACAAACAGTCTTTAATAACTCCTCGGTCAGCCATCAGATAGGAGATCTCTGAAAGAATCTCACTGGGCCAGGTGTCAATTCGACAGGAAGTTACTATGCTGCATTCAGCAGCCTGAGAATCAAAATTTCAACTGGTGAAGTAAAACTTGACAGAGGCATTGTGAAATCTTGTTTGACTAGTGACTGTATTCACGGTTGATTTGGTTCTATCAAGCCTTGTATCCATCATGCCATGCTTTATTTATGCAAAGGTACTTCCCATAACAATATGCTTACTTCTTTTCTTCATAAAAAGACACCTGGTCCCTTCTGTCTGTCTCCATCTTTCAAACACTATAACTACCATATAATGCAGACCCTGTGTGTTTTCCCTTGTATACTGCCATCTCCCCACACGATTCCACCTTCTCTATGCTCATCAAATTAAGCTTCCAAAATTGAAGCTCTGTCATATCATTTTCCTTGGAAACCTGCAGCTTTTCTCTCTTGCCTGATGAACTTACACTGGCATCCAAGGCTCTGCAAACTAGAGCTTTAGCCAACTTTTTCAATCCTATTTCCCACTCTCTCCTCCCCCCTGCAAGCTTCCATAACCTTCAGCCAAAAGGTAACATACTGCAGCTTCTCACATCGACATCTTTGTTCATGTGGCCTACAAGAGGGGTTGGCACACTCTGCCCTGTGGAATTGGGTCTGCAGCTTGTTTTCGTACAGCCCTTAAGCTAAGAATGGCTTTACATGTTTAATGCTAGAGGAGAAGGAGCGTAAAAGTATGCAATGGAGACAGGATGTGACCTGCAAACCTTAAAGTATTTATTTTCTGTCCTTTACTCAAAAAGTTTGCCAACCCCTTGCCTAGAGAACACCCTTCCTTCTACTGTTGCCATGAAAATCACATTTATTACTGCAGGCCTGTGCTAAACGCTAAATGCTAAATACAGCCACACACACCCCTTTCTGCCCAACTGCCCAAATGTCTCCTTTCTTCAAACCAGCTTAGGACCTTCTTGGACTCTCAGAGCTCTTACCTTTCTCTGTTATATAATAATTATATATGTAAATTTTTATTAAGCTACAGCTCCTTGAGGATAGGGATGATTTCTTTCTTTCTTTTTAAATACATCTTTATTGGAGTATAATTGCTTTGCAATGGTGTGTTAGTTTCTGCTGTACAACAAAGTGAATCAGCTATACATATACATATATCCCCACATCCCCTCCCTCTTGAGCCTCCCTCCCACCCTCCCTATCCCACCCCTCTAGGTGGTCACAAAGCACCAAGCTGATCTCCCTGTTCTATACAGCAGCTTCCCACTAGCTAGCTATTTTACATTTGGTAGTGTTATATATGTCAATGCTACTCTCTCACTTCGTCCCAGCCTCCCCTTTGCCCCCATGTCCTCAAGTCTGTTCCCAATGTCTGCATCTTTATTCCTGCCCTACCACTAGGTTCGTCAGCACCATTTTTCTAGATTCCATGTATATGCGTTAGCCTACGGTATTTGTTTTTCTCTTTCTGACTTACTTCACTCTGTATGACAGACTCTAGGTCCATCCACCTCACTACAAATAAATCAATTTAATTCATTTTTATGGCTGAGTAATATTCCATTGTATATATGTGCCACATCTTCTTTATCCATTCATTCATCTGTCAATGGACACTTAGGTTGCTTCCACGTCCTGGCTATTGTAAATAGAGCTGCAATGAACATTTTGGTACATGACTCTTTTTGAATTATGGTTTTCTCAGGGTATATGCCCAGTAGTGGGATTGCTGGGTCATATGGTAATTCTATTTTTAGTTTTTTAAGGAACCTCCATACTGTTCTCCATAGTGGCTGTATCAATTTACATTCCCACCAACAGTGCAGTAGGTTTCCCTTTTCTCCACACCCTTGAGGGTAGGGATGATTTCTTTTTTTTTAATTAACAAATTCCTGGGGCTTCCCTGGTGGTGCAGTGGTTAAGAATCTGCCTGCTAATGCAAGGGACACGGGTTCGAGCCCTGGCCCAGGAAGATTCCACATGCTGCTGGGCAACTTAGCCCATGAGCCACAACTACTAAGCCTGAGCTCTAGAGCCCGCAAGCCACAACTACTGAAGCCTGCACACTTAGAACCCGTGCTCCACAACAAGAGAAGCCATGACAATGAGAAGCCCACACACCACAACGAAGAGAAGCCCCCGCTCGCCACAACTAGAGAAAGCCGGCGCGCAGCAACGAAGACCCAACACAGCCAAAAATAAATAAATAAATAATAATTTTAAAAAAAACAAATTCCTTCCAGCATCCCAGAATCTGGTAAAATAAATTAGAGACCAAATAAACTTAGTAAATATTTGTAATTGAATTCAATTAGGGTCAAGTAAATATAAGCCATTTCCTAGGTTCCTAAAAATGGATGAGAAGTTTCCTCTTTACCGGAGCCTCAGGTTATGCTGCTCCAATAAGCAGTGTTCCCTGGAGAGGGGTCCCAGAATACAGTGGAAGGGTGAGCTGGGAGCTGAGTGAACCCACAGGGGTTGCTGGAAATTCTCTTGGCCAAGGGAAGAACACATGTGAGTTAACTCCTAAAGATGTCACTTACTCTAAAATGCTCTCAGGTTTGTGGAGTTTACTATTTAATAGTGGGGTGACTAATTGATTGAGATCATTCTTTTTAAGAATTTTTTTTTTTTTTAGCCACACAGAACGGCATGTGGATCTTAGTTCCCTGACCAGGGAGCGAACCCACGCCCCCTGAATTGGAAGAGCAGAGTCTTAACAACTAGACCTCTGGGGAAGTCCCTATATGAATTTTTTTTTTTTTTTTTTTTTTTTTGGTACGTGGGCCTCTCACCGTTGTGGCCTCTCCCACTGCGGAGCACAGGCTCCGCGGCCATGGTTCACGGACCCAGCCGCTCCGTGGCACGCGGGATCCTCCCGGACCGGGGCACGAACCCGCGTCTCCTGCATCGGCAGGCGGACTATCAACCACTGCGCCACCAGGGAAGCCCCCTATATGAATTTTTATATTGTAATTTGGAAATTTACATTCTGAGTCTGTGAGGATCAAAAGTTTCCCAATCTCGGTGCTCTCTGAGGCACTCTCTCTAAAACTACTGCAAACATTTAGTAGAAGTTCTGGCATAATTCGATGATATACAGGGGTAAAATAAAGAAGTGGGCATGTGGGGTAACATGACTGATAAGTTGTTAAAGAGCCATGAGTGGGGTTGATCTGCCAAGCCAGGATAAAGCTGGTCATTCGTTGGATTTTGTGCATGTCAGTCATTTTCACTCGACAATGAGTTAGTATAGGAAGCATCCTTTAGACAGGAAGTAAACCTAGTGGGTGTTCCAAGGAGGGACATGGACTTTGAAATAGGAAAAGAAGAGCTGATGTGTTTCACACAGGTTTCATGCATGTCAACATGGTCATCAATGTGAAGATCTTGTCTCATATTTGTGACAAATCCAGCAAGGACACACACTCTGAACTGGGAAGAAGTCCAAAGATATATGTTAGGAAAACTCATGTCATAGAACCAGAAGGAGAGCTTGAATCATAGTTGAGGAAGGAAGCAAAATACTGAAGCCAGAAATGGAGTGCCTAATTTCAGGTCTAAGGAATGAGGCAAGGCCGTCATTAGCTAACAGGTAACCATGTCAGAAGTTGGAAGATTGGACACAGCTCCAGAGTCAGAGGGTGAGGCAGGCAAGGGGAGTGAATCATGGTGAAGACTGTGACTGGTATGAGGGTGTCAAACACATGATCATAACTACATGGGTAAGAATTTTCAGATCAAGATCAGTAAAAAGTAGCCATCTCCTAGTGAGATTGTATCCAGAGCACAGTCTAGGGCTTTAGAACTTTACGCACCAATGACATTTTCCTAAGTAACCACAATATCCTTGTTACACCTAAAAGAAAAAAAAGAAAAAGAATTACTACTTAATATTATCTGGTACCCGGTCCATTTTCTAATTTTCTCAATCGTATGGAAATTCTTTACACATTTCTCATGGTGACATATTTTCAAAGACTGTGATGGAACCTAATGTTTATTGATTTTCTGTTCAGTCTGTGAGGGTTGTGAATAAATATTTTCAGAATCCCATGATGATAGAAGCAGTAGCATGATGTCATATTGGAGACTCCAGCAAGGTCAGGAGCTGGACCGAGGGGGTGTTAATGGAAACACAAGAGAGAAGCAGGGCTTGAACTACACCACGGTGAGCAGGCAACTGCCTACAGAGGGCTGCTTTCAGGGTGAAAACTCCTTCTCCACCTATCCCATCTGTTAACTCCTCCCTGCCACGCGGGGGAGCAAGCACAGGCACCTGGAACTACTGAGAGCCCAAATAAGGACTCTCTGGCTGGGGCTTCCCAGCCTCGTTCTTTTCTCGCAACGTGATCAGCCGTGCTGCCCGCTCTGTTTCAAGTCACGTACTATCCGCGGCTCCCCCCTCACTCCTCTTCAGTTTGCTTTGACATTCTGACTCCAACTAGTGCTTCGTTATATAGTTCCATGTCCTCTGCCCGAATTTCAGATACCCCTCAATTTGGGATCTCCACCCCTTACTTCATTGTGCTTGCCACCTGCCGCTAGTAATGGCCCTTCAGCTCCCAAACTCCGATAGGAGAGGGGCCCTAGTCTGTGCTTCCACATCCCGGCCAACATCTTAACCGCAACTCATGAGAAACCTTGCGCTAGAATCACCAAGCTGAGCCATTCCTGAATTCCTGACCCCCAGGAACTGTGAGATAATAAATGTTTGTGTTGTGAGCTGCTAAATACAAGATACTGTTGTTACGTAGTAAGAGATGAGTAAGTTCCTAATTTCTTCCTACATTGATTCATTTGACCCGAGAAATAATTATTGAGCTCTATTGGCTCAGTTGCAAAGCAAAGTCTGTGGCAGGGTATGCAGCACAAGCATCTGTGGACAGAAGAAAACGGCTACATCCCAGACTTACAGCCACAAATGGGCATCTCCCAGCCTTAGTTGTAGAACAGCCCCTATTTCCAAAGAAGCTGCATTTAACGTACCCCTATCAGACAAAGGGGAAGTACCCTATTTTTGAGTATTTTAGGGACAGAGATTGTATCAATTTGCCCAGAGTTGTTTTCACATCTCATTACTTTGTTTAGGAAGTTAATTTCCACCCTCCCGCAAAGTTCTTGCTATGATTTGCGTCCTTTTATTCTTATCACTTCTTTGGTGAAGTTGGGAAACATGCTCAGTATAACAAAGCCTTCACTGACTCCAAAGTACCCATTTCAGCATCTACATAATTAATTTTTAAAGGGCACAGATCCCACTGTGCTAAGTACAACAGAAATAAATAATGTATATCTATGCATTTCTCATGTGCTTGTCCCTAGCCATAGTGCATGGGTGAGAGTATTAATCAATCCCAATTTGGGCTCAGAGACCAACCCAGTGATGCAGTGTTATTACCGTTTGGTACAAGTATGCTTCCTTCAGTATGTAATTCTTTTTAATGCTTAGACCCACAGGAGAAAAACGTGTAAGCCATCAGCCTTAGTTTCCTGTCATTTGTTTACTGCACATCCCTGTTGGTACATTGCTACTGCACATTCTGATGTATGACTTTCTTCTTCAATACAAGAATTTTAAGTGAAGTATGATTTTTCCATGATAACGTGTATAGACTATACAGCAGCTTTGAATTCTTGAATAAATTATTATTATAGTCATGGCACATGACCTAGGCCACTATATTAGACAGCTGAGGGGAAAATACATTCTTTAAATCAGCTGTAACTTTTCATTCCAGTAGAAAATAATTTGTTGGGCAAATGAGTAAATACATTTGAATTGTAATTCTATTCAAACAGTTTCCTCCAGAGCCAGCTTTTAAACCATGTTTACTGAAGACACAGGTATGCCAATCGTTTATTAAAAGACCTACTGACCACAAGTTGCATAAATTAGACTCCCTAAATATAGTCGTTTTTCCAATGAAATTCCTTAGCCTTTTGGTCACAGAAACAAAAGTGAATCATTTTTCTTTGCAGATTCACTTTTTAGCTACCAAAAAATGTATGATGTTTGAACATTGGAATTATTCCTGAGTGGTCAGGCATTTTTTAATATATAATTTTAGAGACTGGGGGCCCAGTGAGTGAGAGAGAAGATAAATGGATATTTGGCAACTAACTTTAGACCCTGTGGCAGAGTATACAATTGTCCAATATGAACAGGCTTCTAAAAATAACCATGGGCAAACAGTGCCCGCATGGTAAATTAAAATACCTCCTACTGAAGACAACGGAGCTTCATATATATTTAGTGTTTTGGGTAGGACAGAAACCCGAGTCTGTTAGATGAGACTCTTAACCAGTCTCAGTCCTGTTTTAGTTGAAGGCAAGTTGTCAAAGAGATAGTAAGCCCGAAGAAATAACATAAGTTCACATTTATTTTTAGTTTCCAATTTCTTTACACAGTAGAGTCTTAAGAGGCAAAAAAGCACATTTCATAAATGAGTCAATTCATAGAACAGCTTTGTCAGACAGGTTATGTTGACAGAAAGATAGGTTGTGGGGTTGAAGAATGTCTCTCTGCACTTGAAATTCAGTGTGTGTTAATTTTGGAGAGAAATATTTATGTTACCATTGCAAATGTTTAACTTATAAAAGCCATGCTGTGGAAGAGGGAAAGGCTGATGGGTAAGGCTTATGCAACAAAAATATCTGGTTCTAATGTTTATAATAATCTTTTGTTTTGATAAAAGAACAAAAATACACATTTTCAGCATGTGTGTTTTTGAAAAATACCAGATGAAGCATTTGTTTAGTTTGGTTTGAAAAGGAGTTTAAACTCAGAGTTAAGAAAAAAATTCACTCTGGAAATGAATTTTGATTAATTTCTTTCATAAAGAGTAACTAAGGCAAATACTCTGTCCAGTGCATTAACTATGAGCCATGCATGCTATTTAAATTTATCTAAAATTAAATAAAATTAAAATTTCAGTTTCTCAGTCGCATGTGCCACATCAAGTGCTCAGTGGCCACATGGGCCTAGTGGCTACCACATTAAAGAGCACAGATAGAGAACATTCTCATTTTCACAGAAAGTTTTACTAAACAGCACTGCTCTATATCCCACCTGGAGAATAGACAAAAATAAGTCCCACCTAAAATTGTTACCTAGGGGGGGCTTCCCTGGTGGCGCAGTGGTTGAGAGTCAGCCTGCCGATGCAGGGCACACGGGTTCGTGCCCCAGTCCGGGAAGATCCCACATGCCGCGGCGCAGCTGGGCCCGTGAGCCATGGCCGCTGAGCCTGCGCGTCCGGAGCCTGTGCTCCTCAACGGGAGAGGCCACCACAATGAGGAGCCTGTGCACCACAATGAAGAGTAGCCCCTGCTCACCACAAATAAAGCCCATGCGCAGCAACGAAGACCCAACGCAGCCAAAAATTTAAAATAAATAAATTTAATTTTTAAAAAATTAAAATATGATACAATTGTTACTTAAATTCAGTACCTAAGAGAAGATATAGGAGTTCACTGGAAAAAGTAAAGATATTTTTAAAATAGAGAGGCACCTGAAGATTCTCATGCTACATAATGGTATAAAAGTAGTGGGGTGACCCACCAAAGATTTAACTTCTGTTTTGAATTGTGTTGTTGTTGGTAGTAGTGGTGGTTATTTACTTGTTGCATTAGCAAGATAGATTCCAGAGATTCCCTTGAATTATGCTGGGCAGGATGACTGATCAGGGAAGCAGAGAAAATATTGATATTTCCCATTAAAAATAATCTTGACCCAATCAAAGGCAAGCAAGCTCTGTTTTCTGATGAAGGGTGTGGAATGAATACTCGATGTCTTGAAAATTGGAAAGGAAAGGAGGTTGGCCAACCCCTCCCCAGCCTCCCCGAATTTCTGAGACTGGCAAGAGTAGTTGCACATTCAGTGATGGACTGACCCTCTAATCAGCTCAAGCACAGCACTTCTGGGCAGAACTTAGCTGCCTGGGCACTTAGGTGATCTCCAGAGACCTCAAGGGAAGGAATCCTGCATCAAGCTGAGCCACCCACCTATATGGCCTCCTTTGAAAGCTTAGGATGACCTGTGGCAGAAGTTGGCTGAGGGTGACTTCCCTGCAGCTCTGGACAGTCAAATGGACACACAAAAGCAGCAGTGTGTAGCAGCAAGGAATGATGACCACAAGACAACAGCAGATCTTAAGACACAAAGTTCCTCCCCAGACGGACGTGAAAGTGGATTGCCCTCTTTGTTGTATAGAAAGCCACCACAATTTTTGGATGAGCAAAGGGATTGTGGGAACCCCAAGAGTGTATTCTAGGATTTCCTTCCCATTTGGCATGAAGAGGTTTAAGCAGTTTTCATTTGCCTCGGGAAAATGAAAATAGACTTGATGTTAGACTTGAACCACATGTGGTAGAGTAGTTAATACTTTTCTCATGAAGACATGGACAGCTGCAGGGTAACAGCTCACCCCTGAGCAGTTTGTATAAATATCCCAAGTTTAGAAATACTTCAATTGGCAAGAAACTCAAATAACTGGTAAATTAGCAGATGAGACATGCCCATCTGCTGAGAAAACTTAATTCAGAGAGTGAACCAGTGAAGTTAATTTTAAAACACTTTTTGAGTAAATAAGAAAAAATTTAAAGATATATTTAAATTCCCATAAGTTATAATTTTTATTAACAATTTTCAAACCCATAATATCTCAATGAATAACATATTTGAAAATATTGACTTTTTGTTTATTAAGTTCTAAATTAACTTTTTCAGTTCTTTAGGCAGGTTTGATCTGCCTTGCAAATCATTGGTTTCTGTGCATGATTCTGTACATAACAGACTTTGTGTGTTAAAATTCATGGCAAAAATTGTCCTATTTTCAGATGAATTAACCCATCTTCAAAATTGTGGGATTTTCTAGAATAGAATAAAATAGAATTTGCTTTTACTTAGATTTTGGAAAATAGTTCTGTTAATTTAAAATATTCTCGTAATTGTCATAACTTTTTAAATGATCATGATTTGAAATATTTGACTCATTTTAATTCACATGCTTTTCTTGGAAACTTAGCTCCTTTTATAATTATAAAATTATGTTAATTTTTGTACATAGATTATTAATGTCACAAATTTACAAATGCATCAGATTGGTATTAATATGCATAACATTTCAATGTTTTCTCTTCCACTATGTGCTTCAGTTCCCTGAAACCAATTTATTAGCTGTAGCTATTAGACATTTCCCTGACTAGTACCATATGAAAGTTTTTAATTGTTCAGTTCCCTGGTTTCCCAGAAGAAATGTTTATCAAAATATGTTTTCGGATAGGGTATGCTGAGCCTCACTCAACCCTACCCTATCTCCAAAGTCTGCTGCTCCCACTTTAAATCCTGGTTTCAGGATATTTATGATGATAAAAGGCAAAAGAGCTATAGTAATTCTCTTTGAGTTTTTTACTAAAAGTTTACAAAATTACTGTCTTAGACATAGCTACATACTCATACAACTATTCAATTTTGTGTGGTGTCGAGAATGACTGGCAAGTAAGTTCAAGACTAAAATAAAGATGGGATATTAAAAAAAAAAAACTTTCACATTTGAGCTGGCTAGTGGACTTGCTGAATTACTAAGTGGGCAGACTAAACATGCTTGGGCACCAAAAAAATGAGTGAGAAAGAGAAAGAAATTTAAGTTCAGTTTCAGTTAATTTATCCAGAATATTATAATCTGAAAATCCAGGGGAAAAAGTATTTTAATTTCTCTTTAATGTAAATTGTGCATATTCCAGCTTAATATTATTTTAATTTTTATCCATACGTTTTGGAAAAGGGGCACCATTTTTTCCAACGGGTAGAGGCTCTAAGGGCGACAACTTTAGTAGGTGTCATAGTATCCAAAAGAGATGTGTTTCCACCATCAAGTCAGGCCATATCTGTCAGGCAACAGTGCATTTCTGTTCAGATGTAATGAACATATGTCCTCAGCCATGCCAGCCAAGGACTCAGATGGGAGGAAATTCCCGAGGAAGTAGTACTTACTACCCTAACATACCCTTGGGTTTCAGGCCCCTGTCGAGATGTCTTATGTATTCCTGACAAATCCAGGTCTCTATGTCTCCACTATCATTAGAAGAATTCATAGACTTTTTTTTCCAACCTGCCATAACCTGGCTCTTAGGAGATTTCACCCACCAAACTGGCATTTCTTTCTGGTTGGTTGTGAATGAAACTCAGCATATACTAGGTGAGCCTGAGCCAGGGCCCCAGAAAACACTTCCTTCTTTTCCAAAGAAGGTGTGAGTATCACCAGGTTACCCCTTTCCCAGTTGGAACCCCTATCTTTGCCAGGGTAACCTTCTTTTTCCCTCCTCTTAGCTACTACTTCCTGCCTCTATCAGTAGATTCTCTACCTAATAAGATGAGCAATTCTCTTCTGGGGGCTTTTAACACATGCATAATTCAATCACTAAGATTTTATGTGCTGAAAGAAAGATTTGTCTCCTGCCAGGAGTTCAAAAAGCACAGCTACTTTCCAAGTCTCTCAACCTCTAACCCTGTAAGAAAAGGTAAAATTTCTTTCAGTGAACCAACCCAGAATTTTGTTTTCATTTAGACAGATATGAACAGTGTCTTAAATAAAACCATTGTGATGCTAGCAAAACCCTCAGCTTTCTCAATCCAAATTGAAAGAATTCATAGGCCCAAAATTCTGGCCTCAGTTACAGGATATGTATGATGATACAAGTCTTACACAATGAACACAGGCATCACTCCAGTTGACTTAATCTGGCAAGATCTTCCTTCGGTATGAGTATGAGTTTGGGCCTTGAGCCAGCAATCAAAAGGGATTGTACATTTAAATGATTACCTCATTTAGTGAAGTCTGCTTTTTGGCTAGGTCAGACGCACCTTCTCCAAAATTTATTCAGAATACATTTGAATCATTCTAGCTGTGTGACCTTGGAAAAATTATTTAATCTCTCTGTAGCTCTGTTTCTTCATCTGTAGAGTGACGTAAATTATAATATTTACCTCACAGGCTTATTAAGCAAGTTAACATATATAAAGCACTTGGATTACCTGGCACATAATAAAATCTATGTAAGTATTAGCTATTATTATTATTACTTTTTTTTTTTTTTTCCTGCGGTACGCGGGCCTCTCACTGCTGTGGCCTCTCCCGTTGCGGAGCACAGGCTCCGGACGCACAGGCTCAGCGGCCATGGCTCACAGGCCCAGCCGCTCTGCGGCATGTGGGATCTTCCCGGACCGGGGCACGAACCTGTGTCCCATGCATCGGCAGGCGGACTCTCAACCATTGCGCCACCAGGGAAGCCCTATTATTACTATTTTTATTAGATTGGTAGAGGGAAGCTGGAAACACTTTACATTTATTCTGAACCCATGTAATTATCTAGATAATACAATTTCCACTTAGAGAATATTTTAAGATGTATTTTTTTTGTACTTAAATATTCTCCAAATAACTATCTTAAATCAAATATAAACCCCTCTGGAAACAGTTTCTTTTTAGAAGAAAAATATTTTGCAAATGAATGGCTTATCTTTGGAAGATGAAGGAAGAGATAAAAATGGGAGGGACATTCACTGAAAAATCTTGATATAAGCTCCTAATTACTACTTGGGTTGTAAAGTTTTGTTTTTCATTAACCTGCATAAGGGTAACCATAATTAAATACCTTGGTGATTTCTAACATTTATTTTTCAATTTACTTTAATATCACTTTGGCAATTTAAAAATCATTAAAAAATACTTTTTAAACTGATAAAATACCTCTTGGAAAAAAATATTTCTGGTTTAAAAATGAACAGTCTTGGAACTTACGGTTTTTGCTATGATTGTATGCTGATACTGGACCAATTCTGCTATGGTAAAACACTAGAAAACTGGGTAAAATATTTGAAACAACTATGTTCAGATATTGGACTACAGGCAGTACAGGACTATTATCCTTGAGGGAAGGAAAACAAGCAAAGTAAACCTACAATTACCCAGACTGACTGCATGGAAGCACCTTCCAGGCCAGGGGATGGAAGGAAGAACCCAAGCAAAGCACAGTAGTCTCACTGAGCAAAAAGACAGAGATCAGAGGCAAAGGGGGCTGAGGCAGCTAGAATCTGTGGCACAGAAAACAAGGGAATGGGAGGTACACAGAATAAGGGCTCCAGAAATCTTCACAGGGATCCCTTTAAGTCTTTAGCTAAATACTTACCTGTATCTGCATAGGGTCACACTCAATGAGACCAGGCAAAGATAACTACCAGGAAACTATAAACTGAAAAACCACTGGAGTATCCGTAGAATTAGAAGACATTCAACTTCTGTACTTGAGCTAGAGTGGAGAAACATCCTTGAACAATTGGGCATTCAGTAGAGGCTCCAGAAAGGCTCTGCCAAAACTAGAGCTGAATTACCACTACAATATAGGTTATGCTACACATACCCTACCAAAGCTTTAAGACAAGCCTCAAAAAGATTAAGGGGAGCTGCAATAGATTAACTGCTCACAGGAATAAAACCCAACCTTCTTCAAAGAAAGATAACAAAATTCATACACTTAATAAGATGAGATTCACAATAGAAAGCATACAATAAAAATTTACTGGAAGTGCAAGGATCAAGAAAATGTGACCCATAACCAGGAGAAAATCAGTTAATGGAAGCATAACCAGAATTGACAGAAACAATAAAATTAATAGGTAAGGACTATAAATCATCTTTAATGAATATAATTAAAGATTTAAGGAAAACATATACAATGAAGAGAGAAATGGACATTATAAAAAAAAAGCCAAGTCAAATTTCAAGAGCTGAAAATTAAAATATCTGAAATTAAAAATTCACTGAACTTAATATACTAGACACTGCAGAAAAAGGAATGAGTGAACTTGAAGACAGTGCAATGGAAACTATCAAAACTGAAGTAGGAATAGAAAAAGAGATTAAAAAAAAAAGACAAACCTCAAATACTAATGTATTTTCTCAGTGCAAGAAGCCAGACACAAAACAAAAAATGTTGTGTGATCCCATTTATATGAAAAGTGAAGACAAGGCAAATCATAGAGATAGAAAATATGCTAGTGATTGCTTAGGTCTAGGGGTAAAAATGGGGGGTGACTATAAAAATGTGCAAGATTCCTTTTGGAAATGTTGGAAATGTTCTAAAATTGTGGCAATGGTGCACATCTCTGCAAAACTAAAAAATCCCGTGGTTAAATTATACACTTAAAATGACTGAATTTTATGGTACGTAAATCATAACTCAAGGTATTTTAAAAAATCAACAGCAAAGCATACATTGCTTAAGGAACAATGTCAAGTGGTCCAACATATATGTGATTTGAATCTCAGAAAAGGGAGAAGTCAGAAAAAAATTTTAAACAAGTTATTGAGGTATAATTGACTTACCAAAAACAAAAAAGCATGTTTGATGTATTTTTGATGTATCTCCAAACTCTCCTTGAGTTTGGAGATAATTTACATCCATGAAACCATCTCCATAATCAATGCCATAAACATATCCATCACTTCCAAGAGAAAAAAATTTTCATGGCTGAAATTTTCTAGATTTAACTAAAAATATTAATCCAGTGATCTAAAGAGCTCAACATACTTCAAAAAAAAAAACCAAGGCAAAGACACATTATAATCAAATTGTTACAAAAATCACAATTATTATAAAGAAACATTTTTAAATTAGCTAGACAAGAAAAGACTACAGGGGTCTGGGGACTTCCCTGGTGGTGCAGTGGTTAAGAATCCACCTGCCAATGCAGAGGACACAGGTTCAAGCCCTGGTCTGGGAAGATCCCACATGCCACGGAGCAACTAAGCCTGTGTGCCACAACTACAGAGACTGTGCTCTAGAGCCCGTGAGCCACAACTACTGAGCCCATGTGCTGCAACTACTGAAGCCTGCATGCCTAGAGCCCATGCTCTGCAACAAGAGAAGCCACCGTGATGAGAAGCCCGTGCACCACAACAAAGAGTAGTCCCCGCTCACCGCAACTAGAGAAAGCCCACGCACAGCAACAAAGACCCAACGCAGACAAAAATAAATAAATAAATGTATATATTCAAAAAAAACTACAGGGGTCTGAAGTTAAGAATAAACTGACTTTTCATAAGAAACAATGCAAGCCAGAAGACAATGGAAAACCATTTACAAAGTGCCAAAAGAAAGATAAGTCTGTCAAACTAGAAATCTATAAAAATATCATTCACAATGAAAGTAAAATAAAGATATCCTCAGACAAACAAACCTGAAAGAATTTCTTGTCCGCAAAACTTGTACTACAAAAAATGTTAAAAGAAGTTCTTCAGGCTAAAACAAAATAATACTAAATAAAAATTCAAATATATACAAAATAATAAAGAATGCCAGGGGCTTCCCTGGTGGCGCAGTGGTTGGCAATCCTCCCACCAGTGCAGGGGACACAGGTTCGAGCCCTGGTCCGAGAAGATCCCACATGCTGCTGAGCAACTAAGCCTGTGTGCCACGACTACTGAGCCTATACTCTAGAGCCCACAAGCCACAACTATTGAGCCCGCGAGCTACAACTACTGAAGTCCACGTGCCTAGAGCCTGTGCTCTGCAACAAGAGAAGCCACCGTGATGAGAAGCCCGTGCACTGCAACAAAGAGTAGCCCCCACTCGCTGAAACTAGAGAAAGCCTGCACACTGCAACAAAGACCCAATGCAGCCAAAAATAAATAAATAAAATAAGTAAATTTTTTTAAATGCCATAAATGGTTAATATGTAGTACAATATAAAATACATTTTACCATTTTAAAATTATGCAAAGGATTGTTGATTTTCTGTACCAAAAAATGACAATTTTGTGAGATTAATCACATTTTTAGAAATAAAATTAACAAGAAATCAATTAAGAGAAAGCATGAGGAGGGGAAATAGGAAATATACTGTTGTAATTTGGGTTCTTATATTATGTATGAAATGATATAACATTATGTGAAGATAGGCTGTGATAAGTTAAATATGTATACTGTAAACCTTAGAGCAGTCACTGGAGGAAAAAAAAAAAGAATGTGGAGGTATAGATAATAGTTCAATAGAGAAAGCTAAATAAAATTGTAAGACAATTCAACCTATAAAAAGGCATAGAATAAAGGGGAGAAGGAAGCAAAAAAAGTTAGAAAGAGAAAACACATAGAAAGATGGTAGTATTAAACCATCTTTAATGTGTGCTGGAGCTGATTGATGCCACCTCATGAAATTGAATGTATAGCTTTCCCAACTCTCCATCTAGTGATAACATGTTGGTAGTTTGAAACCAACATTGGTGGGAATATTTACACAGTGAAAATCAGTAGATGCTAAAAGTTAGGACTTTTTATTTTGGAAAGCCTATTTACCATCATACCACTGACCTAAACCATATAAAAATTACATAAAATATAAAATGAATAAACTCTCTAATTAAAAGGCAGAGAATGGCATATCAATATAACATAATACTCAACTATGATGCTATTTAAACAAAATACGCTTTAACAGAGATAGGTTATAAGTAAAAAAAAAAAAAAAGGATACTATCCAACATTGTTCTGGAGATTCTAGCCTGGACAGTTAGATAACATAACTAACTAACTAAATAAATAACATCCAAATTAAAAAGGAAGAAGTATTTAAAACTTTCTCTATTCACAGAAGACATGATCTTGTATATAGAAAACCTAAGAAATTCATGAAAACACTATTAGAACTAATAAGCTTAGAAAGGCTGAAGGATACAAAATCAATACACAAAATGTATTTATATTGTTTACTTCTATACAGCAGCAATGAACAATCTAAAAATCATACTAACGGGACTTCTCTGGTGGCACAGTGGATAAGAATCCGCCTGCCAATGCAGGGGACACAGGTTCGAGCCCGGGTCCGGGAAGATCCCACATGCCATGGAGCAACTAAGCCCGTGCACCACAACTTACTGAGCCCACGTGCTGCAATTACTGAAGCCCGCATGCCTAGAGCCCATGCTCCACAGCAAGAGAAGCCACCGCAATGAGAAGCCCATGCACCACAACGAAGAGCAGCCCCTGCTCACCGCAACTAGAGAAAGCTCACACACAGCAATGGGGACCCAATGCAGCCAAAAAAATAAAATAAAATAAAAATTTTTTTAAATAAAATAAAAATCATACTAAGAAAGCAATTCTATTTGTAATAGCATCAAAATAATAAGAATATTTATGAATATTTTAACAAAGGAAGTATAAGATTTTTGTAGTTTGTTAAAACTTCAAAATGTAGTTAAAAGAAATTAAAGAAGACCTAAATAAATGAAAAGATAGCTCATGTTCGTAGGTCATAAGACTTAATATTGTTAAGATTACAATACTTCACAACTTTTCCTACAGATTCAACGCAATCCCTATCAAAATCCCAGTTGTCTTCTTTGCAATTGACAAACATCCTGAAATTCATAAGGAAATGGAGGGATTCAGATTAGACAAAACCATCTTTAGAAAGAACAAGGCTGGAGGACTCACATTCCCTGATTTAAAAACTTATGACAAAGCAGCAATAATCAAGGCAGTAAGGTACTGGCTTTTATCAAGGTAAGTCATATGCTGAAATACAGGATGCATTTCAATAAATTTATAATGATCAAAGTCACATGGAATGTTTTTCAGTTACAATGGAATTAGAAATTAATTACTAATTAAAATATCAAAAATTTCCCAAATAGTTGGAAATTAAAAAATATTCTGAATAATCATCAGTCAAAAAAGTCATAAAGGAAATTAGAAAATACTTGAACCAAATTATAATGAAAACACAACATATCCACATTTGTGGGATTAGCAATAACTAGACAGAAAGTTATAGCTTTAAGTGCTTATATAGAAAAAAATTTCTTTCAAATCCAAGTTTCTACCTCAAGAAGATATAAAATTAGAGTAAATTAAGCCAGAAAAATAGAGGAAATTAATAAAAAAGAGAAAATCTGTGAAATAGAAACAGGGCAAACAATAGAGAAAATCAATAAAATTAAAAGATGGTTGGGACTTCCCTGATGGTCCACTGGTTAAGAATCTGCCTTCCACTGCAGGGGACGAGGGTTCTTTACCTGGTCAGGGAACTAAGATCCTGCATGCCGCATGGTGCAGCCAAAAAGTAAATAAATAAATAAAAGATGGTTTTTGAAAAGGGAAAGAGGAAAGTTGAATACATTTATTAATCATTGTATAAACAATAGATATGAATTAAATTACACCATTAAAAACTGGCAAAAGAATAAAATATTAAACAAGAGAAAAAGAGGATTAGAGGTATATGCAGATAGAGAGAGAGATAGCTGCGTTTGTATTTTTGTTCTAATACATAGAGTGTGTGTGTGTCTGTATGTGTGTGTGTGAATATAAATATATATAATTATAGCCAGGCTTATTATTTATATGAAATTACAGCCAGCCTTTTCATTGTTGGAAGACTCCCTGAAAAAATGACTGATTCCAGGGCTTGGGCAGGAAGAGCACAAGGGAGCCTGGAACACTGTATTAGTTTGCTATTGCTTCATACAAAACTCCACAAACTTAGCAGTTAAAAATAACACCCATTTATTATCTCAACATTTCTGTAGGTCAGAAGTCCAGGTATAGCTCAGATGGATCTCTGCTTAGCATCTCACTAGGCTGAAATCAAGGGGCCAACCAGGCTATGTTCTCATGTAGGGTTCAGAGTCCTCTTCCAAGCTCATGCAGGTTGTTGGCAAGATTCAGTTCCTTGTGATTGAAGACTGAAACCCCCATTTTCTTTCTGGCTTGCAGTGGTGATTTCTCTCAGATCCCAAAAGCCACCCAAAGGCCCTTTATGACCCTCTTACTTCAAGGTAGCATTCTTCTTCAGAGCAGGCAGGACAATCCCTGCAGAGAGTTTTATATAATGTTTTTATAATGTAACAGAGCTTTATATCATGTAACATAACCATGGGAATCACTATCCTGCCCCCTTCCAAGGGGAGATGATATATATTCTTTATCCATTCGTCTGTCAATGGGCATTTAGGTTGATTCCATGACCTGGCTATTGTAAATAGTGCTGCAGTAAACATTGGGGTGCATGTGTCTTTTGGAATTATGGTTTTCTCTGGGTATATGCCCAGTAGTGGGTTAGTTGGGTCATATGGTAATTCTATTTTTAGTTTTTTAAGGAACCTCCATACTGTTCTCTATAGCGGCTGTATCAATTTACATTCCCACCAACAGTACAAGAGGGTTCCCTTTTCTCCACACCCTCTCCATCATTTGTTGTTTGTAGATTTTCTGATGATGCCCATTCTAACTGGTGTGAGGTGGTACCTCATTGTAGTTTTGATTTGCATTTCTCTAATAATTAGTGATGTTGAGCAGCTTTCGTGTGCTTCTTGGCCAGCTGTATGTCTTCTTTGTAGAAATGTCTATTTAGGCCTTCTGCCCATTTTTGGATTGGGTTGTTTGTTTTTTTAATATTGAGCTGCATGAGCCGTTTATGTATTTTGGAGATTAATGCTCTGTCCGTTAATTCGTTTGCAAATATTTTCTCCCATTCTGATGTGTTGTCTTTTCATCTTGTTTATGGTTTCCTTTGCTTTGCAAAAGCTTTTAAATTACATTAGGTCCCATTTGTTTATTTTTGTTTTTATTTCCATTACTCTACGAGGTGGATCAAAAAAAATCTTGCTGTGATTTATGTCAAAGAGTGTCTTCCCATGTTTTCCTCAAAGAGCTTTACAGTGTCCAGTCTTTTATTTAGGTCTCTAATCCATTTTGAGTTTATTTTTGTGTATGGTGTTAAGGAGTGTTCTAATTTCATTCTTTTACATGTAGCTGTCAAGTTTTCCCAGCACCAGTTATTGAAGAGACTGTCTTTTCTCCATTGTATATCCTTGCCTCCTTTATCATAGAGTACTTGACCATAGGTGTGTGGGTTTATCTCTGGGCTTTCTATCCTGTTCCACTGATCTATATTTCTGTTTTTGTGCCAGTACCATACTGCCTTGATTACTGTAGCTTTGTAGTATAGTCTGAAGTCAGGGCGTCTGATTCCTCCAGCTCCGTTTTTTTCCCTCAAGACTGCTTTGGCTATTGCGGGTCTTTTGTGTCTCCATACAAATTTTAAGGTTTTTTGTTCTAGTTCTGTAAAAATTGACATTGGTAAATTGATAGGGATTGCATTGAATCTGTAGATTGCTTTGGGTAGTATAGTCATTTTGACAATATTGATTCTTCCAATCCAAGAACATGGTACATCTCTCCATCTGTTTGTATCATCTTTAACTTCCTTCATCAGTATCTTACAGTTTTCTGCATACCGGTCTTTTGTCTCCCTAGGTAGGTTTATTCCTAAGTATTTTATTCTTTTTGTTGCAATGGTAAATGGGAGTGTTTCCTTAATTTCTCTTTCAGATTGTTCATCATTAGTGTATAGGAATGCAAGAGATTTCTGTACATTAATTTTGTATCCTACAACTTTACCAAATTTATTGATTAGCTCTAGTAGTTTTCTGGTGGCATCTTTAGGATTCTCTATGTATAGTATCATGTCATCTGCAAACAGTGACACTTTTACTTCTTCTTTTCCAATTTGTATTCCTTTTATTTCTTTTTCTTCTCTGACTGCCATGGTTAGGACTTCCAAAACTATGTTGAATAATAGTGGCTAGAGTGGACATCTTTGTCTTGTTCCTGATCTTAGAGGAAATGCTTTCAGTTTTTCACCATTGAGAATGATGTTTGCTGAGGGTTTGTCATTTATGGCCTTTATTATGTTGAGTTAGGTTCCCTCTATGCCCAGTTTCTGAAGAGTTTTTGTCATAAATGGGTGTTGAATTTTGTCAAAAGCTTATTCTGCATCTATTGAGATGATCATATGGTTTTTATTCTTCAGTTTCTTAATATGGTGTATCACATTGATTGATTTGCATATATTGAAGAATCCTTGCATCCCTGGGATACATCCCACTTGATCATGGTATATGATCCTTCTAATGTGTTGTTGGATTCTGTTTGCTGGTATTTTGTTGAGGCTTTTTGCATCTATATTCATCAGTGACATTTGTCTGTCATTTTCTTTTTTCGTAGTATCTTTGTCTGGTTTTGGTATCAGTGTGATGGTGGCCTCATAGAATGAGTTTGGGAGTGTTCCTTCCTCTGCAAAGTTTTGGAAGAGTTTGAGAAAGATGGGTGTTAGCTCTTCTCTAAATGTTTGATAGAATTCACTTGTGTAGCTGCCCGTGAAGCCGTCCTCACGTGCTGAGCAGGTCGTCTTGGAAAGATCTGGGAGCTCACACACAGAACAGGACCTTCTGGACTTGCGTAATTACTGTAATTTTGTGTATAATGGTTTCTTACAAGATTTCACACCTTTACAATTCTGATGCTTTTTAAATAAAAAAAAAAAACTAAGAACTCTTTAACATTTCCCCTTAACTGTACTAAAATGAGAAAGTACCTACAAAAGCATATTGCTTTTTCAGATTATAAAGTTACCTTTTCTAATAACTTGGCTATTGTAAAATTTCAGGGAGTTTAGTGGACCTCAGAGCCATACCTTTCCTGATATCTCATCTGTGTATCTGTTTCCAGAAGCTGATTTCACAGGGTTTGGGGCGGGCGGCTGCATGTTTCTGTGCGTGGCTGTGTCAGCTCATCTCTGGAATGTTGAGAAACAGCAAACTTACAGATGCATCTTTCTCTTGTCATAAAGAAATTTGAATTACAAACTTCAACCAGGAAACAAAACACGTTTCTTGGTTTTCCTCAGTGTTTATGTATCACCTTACATGTTTTTTCCCCCAAAGATGATTAAAAGGAACATCTGAATAGAAATTGTTGGATTTTAAATAACAATTTATTTTAAAAGGTTTAAATTTTACCAGCCTAAAGAAAGTGAGAAAATAAACCAATTAAAAGGCAGGGTGGGTGGAGGCAGTAGCTTTCTTTGATTTGAATAATCAGGAACATTTTGTTTGTTGAACTTTACCATCTGAGCAGTTCTTTCTATGTCCCAGGAAAAGTGCACTAGCTCCACATTGTGATACTTGTCAGGTGACAAATCTCAACGTTTGTCATTGAAATGGAACAATATTTGTATAAAGCCTGAGATGAAAATAGTGATATTAGCTTAAGGACTGCAAACTAGAAAGCTTTTCACTGTGAGACACAGTATACTGCTTCTTGTCATGTATTTTCCAAGTGCTTCTGAAGTGCAAAAGAGAGAAAATACTTGCTAATTTATTTGACTGTACAAATAAGCTTTGATAATTTTTAAAATATTTTCATAAACGTACTTTTGCAAATTAGAGAATTTCATTTGTTCTGTGGAGTCTGTTCCATTGTACATCACAACAGACTTTTCACTTTCTAGCACAAACAGTTAAGTTATCAGAACATGGAGATCTTGGCAATTTGGGGTGATTGGTGTTATAGACCCTGTCAGTAGGTTACATTAAAGTGGCGACGAGTTCCAACATCTAATGTGATGTGAAGGTTTTTTTTAATGTGTAAAACAAAATTTTTCTAATCTAAATACAACAAATGTAAAAAATCAAGTGTGTTTCTTTAGGTTTACTTGATAGAAATTTCTGTAAATTGTATTTTATATTGAAAAGTGTGATATCACTGTGCATTAAAACATGGAACTTCATAGCTTTGTTACTTGAAGTAGAATAAACACCTACAGAAGGAAAAAAAAAGTCCTGGACTTTTGTTTGTTGGAAGATTTTTAATCACAGTTTCAATTTCATTACTTGTGATTGGTCTATTCATATTTTCTATTTCTTCCTGGTTCAGTCTTGGAAGGTTATACCTTCCTAAGAATTTGTCCATTTCTTCCAGGTTGTCCATTTTATTGGCATAGAGTTGCTTGTAGTAGTCTCTTAGGATGCTTTGTATTTCTGCAGTGTCTGTTGTAACTTCTCCTTTTTCATTTCTAATTGTATTGATTTGAGTCCTCTCCTGCTTTTTCTTGATGAGTCTGGCTAATGGTTTATCAATTTTGTTTATCTTCTCAAAGAACCAGCTTTTAGTTTTATCGATCTTTGCTATTGTTTCTTTGTTTCTATTTCAGTTATTTCTGCTCTGATCTTTATGATTTCTTTCCTTCTGCTAACTTTGGCTTTTGTTTGTTCTTCTTTCTCTAGTTCCTTTAGGTGTAAGTTTAGATTGTTTATTTGAGATTTTTCTTGTTTCTTGAGGTAGGCTTGTATTGCTATAAACTTCCCTCTTAGAACTGCTTTTGCTGCATCCCATAGGTTTTGGATCATCATGTTTTCGTTGTCATTTGTCTCTAGGTATTTTTTGACTTCCTCTTTGATTTCTTCAGTAATCTCTTGGTTATTTAGTAACATATTGTTTAACCTCCCTGTGTTTGTGTTTTTTACATTTTTTCCCCTGTAATTGATTTCTAATCTCATAGCTTTGTGGTCAGAAAAGATGCTTGATATGATTTCAATTTTCTTAAATTTACTGAGGCTTGATTTGTGACCCAAGATGTGATCTATCCTGGGGAATGTTCCGTGTGCACTTGAGAAGAAAGTGTAATCTGCTCTTTTTGGATGGAATGTCCTATAAATATCAATTAAATCTATCCGGTCTATTGTGTCACTTAAAGCTTGTGTTTCCTTGTTAGTTTTCATTTTGGATGATCTGTCCATTGGTGTAAGTGAGGTGTTAAAGTCCCCTACTATTATTGTGTTACTGTCAATTTCCTCTTTTAGAGCTGTTAACAGTTGCCTTATGTATTGAGGTACTCCTATGTTGGGTGCATATATATGTATAATTGTTATATCTTCTTCTTGGATTGATCCCTTGATCATTATGTAGTGTCCTTCCTTGTCTCTTGTAGCATTCTTTATTTTAAAGTCTATTTTATCTCATATGAGTATTGCTAGTATTGCTACTCCAGCTTTCTTTTGATTTCCATTTGCATGGAATATCTTTTTCCATCCCCTCACTTTCAGTCTGTATGTATCCCTAGGTCTGAAGTGGGTCTCTTGTAGACAGCATATATATATATGGGTTTTGTTTTTGTATCCATTCAGCAAGGCTGTGTCTTTTGTTTGGAGCATTTAATCCATTCATGTGTAAGGTAATTATCAATATGTATGTTCCTCTTACAATTTCCTTAATTGTTTTGGGTTTGTTTTTGTAGGTACTTTTCTTCTCTTGTGTTTCCCACTTAGAGATGTTCCTTTAGCATTTGTTGTAGAGCTTGTTTCGTGATGCTGAATTTTCTTAGCTTTTGCTTGTCTGTAGAGCTTTTGATTTCTCCATCCAATCTGAATGAGATCCTTGCCAGGTAGAGTAATCTTGGTTGTAGGTTCTTCCCTTTCATCACTTTAAATATATCATGCCACTCCATTCTCGCTTGTAGGGTTTCTGCTGAAAAATCAGCTGTTAACTTTATGGGATTTCCCTTGTATGTAATTTGTCATTTTTCCCTTGTTTTTTTCAATAATTTTTCTTTGTCTTTAATTTTTGTCAATTTGATTACTATGTGTCTCAGTGTGTTTCTCCTTGCTTTTATCCTGCCTGGGACTCTCTGTGCTTCCTGGACTTGGGTGGCTATTTCCTGTCCCATGTTAGAGAAGTTTTCGATTATAATCTCTTCAAATATATTCTTGGGTCCTTTCTCCTTCTGGGACCCCTATAATGTGAATGTTGTTATGTTTAATGTTGTCCCAGAGGTCTTGTAGGCTGTGTTCATTTCTTTTCATTCTTTTTTCTTTATTCTGTTCTGCGGCAGTGAATTCCACCATTCTGTCTTCCAGGTCACTTATCCATTCTTCTGCCTCAGTTATTCTGCTATTGATTCCTTCTAGTGTAGTTTTCATTTCAGTTATTGTATCGTTCATCTCTGTTTGTTTGTTCTTTAATTCTTCTAGGTGTTTGTTCTTTAATTCTTCTAGATATTTGTTAAACATTTCTTGCATCTTCTCAATCTTTGCCTCCATTCTTTTTCCGAGGTCCTGGATCATCTTCACTACCATTATTCTGAATTCTTTTTCTGTAAGGTTGCCTATCTCCACTTCCTTTAGTTGTTTTTCTGGGGTTTATCTTGTTCCTTCATCTGGTACATAGCCCTCTGCCTTTTCATCTTGTCTGTCTTTCTGTGAATGTGGTTTTTGTTTCACAGGCTGCAGGATTGTAGTTCTTCTTGCTTCTTCTGTCTGCCCTCTGGTGGATGAGGCTATCTAAGAGGCCTGTCCTTATAGGGTATCATTTATTGCTTTCAGGGATTAGGCCTGATATATTTTTCTTGGAGTTGACAGAGGAGGGCAGTATTTTGCCTATCACTATAACTACTAACAAAATTAAAATTTCAGATCACCAAAGGGAGAAAATAAAGCAGGCATACTAACGCAACCAAGTAAATTCTACTATAAAATGAAAAGGATCCTCAGATTGAATTAAAAGCACTTCTAAGTGTAAGCTAGTAATGAAAGGCCCAATTCAAACAAACCAGTAAAAAGTTAAAAATGAAGGTTATGCACAAAAGATAAAGAAAGAAAAAGTGACATTATTTGTATCAAAATAGAACTTAAGACAAAAATCATTAAATGGAACAAAGAATAATTTTATATTGATTAAAAGTAAAATCCACAACAAAAATATATTTAATAACATCTATATCCCAAATGACATACGTTTAAAATATATAAACAATTGTCAGATACAAAGTGAAACCACTAATGAGAATATACCTCCCTCTGTTTCTAAAGATGAAGTCGACAAAATTAATCAAGGAAATGGAGAAACTGAAAAAGCCAGTATAATTACAAAGATGCAGAGAAAATTTTTTGAATCAGCTCTGCCCGAGGTCACTTCAATTTTTCTAGATGTATGAGAGAGAGTGACTGAAATGCTCTATATCTGGTAAGGAAACAGCAGCTAAAATGGTGGGTTAATTAGCACAAGTCTGATGAGTTCATGTACAGCTTAAGTGAGCAAATTCAATTTCTTACAACAAATACCAGTGTGCTGGCAAAGGTTTTACAATCAGCAATCCAGGGGGGAAAAAGGGACTCTGTTTTGTACTATTTGTGCATTTCTGTGGTGTAAATACTCCCACCATGGCTGATTTCACGCTAACAATGTGAAGTTACTGAAGGTCGAGTTGGGGAGACATACACCCAATTGGCTCTCACAAGCCCCCTGAGTTGACTCCAGCCTATGACTGATGCACTTAATGACTTAGATAACAAGCACATTTTCCTTTTTACTGAACAAATTTAACAAGCATTCTGGTCACTAAAGTCTCATTGATAAACAGTGCATTCTTGGAGACATAACTAAAACTTTATAGGTAAACAGTTAAGTATCACAAAAATCCACCTGCCTTTCCTTATCATCAAACATAAAAATAGGAACTGATAATAACCCTAACAAGAAACAGAGCACATATAGATATAAACTTATGGCTCCCCCAGCCCATCTCCAATGGTGCTTGTTGTTTACTATTTCTTTGTGGCCACCTGAATATAAATGAATATAAAAAGAATGATTTCAACCTAGCATTTGAATACTTACACCTACAGATTATTCTCTTTTCAAAGCTTCTTATCAGATAAGATGGTAACCTAAAGTCTATCACTTTTTATTTATACACTCACATACCCACATATAGAGATTTACACCCTACTGAGTATGTATTTCCCTTGAATATTAATTGTTAGTCCATAGGCAATTTAATAATCACAAATGTGAAAAAACTTAGAGAAGACATGGTAAGATTGAACTTAAAATATATAGAGATATATTTATAAATCAATAAACAATTGCTTATTAGTTTTGTTGTAGGCTAATATTGAATAGGGGAAGAAGAGAGGGAAAGAGCCAGATTATTTTATGGGAAGAGAAGAAATTTAGATTCATGTAACAGATGGGAAAATGATGGACAAAACCGATCAGAAGAAAAAAGTTTTAGGTTAATGGTAACTACATAAATGTATTTGTTTTTAGAGCATTTATAAGCAGATAATTATATAATTATTCTTGGACATATTATGTATATGTGGCAATAGAAGCAGAATGTACTAAATTAGTGGATTTATGAGAACATGTATTGGTCAGTTAGATGTATGAAGACACTGGCAGGACAAGAAGGAGGCAACTGCTTGTTTTTAATCCTGCAACCACGAAAATGAGACACAGTTGTAGTTCATCAAATTGGAACAAAGGGTACAACTATGACAACTATTTAGGCACCATTTCTAATTGCCCTAATGATTTACTTAAGATTAAGTTTTGATGTGTGGTCTGTAGACTGATAGCAGCAGCATCAACTGAAAATTTCTCAGAAATGCAAATCTTGGACTACACTCCAGACCTAATGAATCAGAATTTCTGGAGGGGATGGGGGCACAGGAATCTGTGTTTTAATAAGCACTCCAGGTGAATTCTAAATGCTAAAAGAAGCATTGTATTAGTAGAAGCTCTTGAACAATGTAACTAAAACAAGTGTTTTTTTAATCCAGCTTGTTTCCCTGATCCTGGCACTGACCTTGCATAAAAGGAAACATTAGATGGAGCTGGATACAGACATCAGCATTAGTAAAATTAAAATGGAATGTTTATATATTTAAGAAAACAAGAATAAATCTTCCCCACACTTCTGTATCTAGCTGTATTTATAAATACGAATATATGTGTATATGAGTGTTTCATATTACTATTAACTGGTATTATGCTTGATGTGGAAAAATTAGACATTCAATGCAATCAGTTGTTACTATTTTTTTTTTTTTTTTTTTTTTTTGCGGAACGCGGGCCTCTCACTGTTGCGGCCTCTCCCGTTGCAGAGCACAGGCTCCGGACGCGCAGGCTCAGCGGCCATGGCTCACGGGCCCAGCCGCTCCGCGGCATGTGGGATCTTCCCGGACCAGGGCACGAACCCGTGTCCCCTGCATCGGCAGGCGGACTCTCAACCACTGAGCCACCAGGGAAGCCCAGTTGTTACTATTTTTTAATGTACCCAGTGCAATTAATCCCCAAATCAAAATAAATATGATAAATACTGGAAAGAATGGTACAAATTTACCATTATTTATAGATATGAATGCCTTTTTAGAGAAATAAACTTGCTTGAAAGAATCATGGGAAACACCTAACTATAAGTATGCCAGTTTTCCATAGCCTAATGTAGTTAATTGAAGATATTAAACTAAAACCTCAAAGCAGTTTTTTAGAAAAAATGCAACAAAACTATCCTAATATTCAACTATGAGCAAAAATAGCTATGAAAATTCTGAAAAAATTGGGGTCTTGGTTTACTATATATTATATGAACAAAGAAGAGAAAGAAATGAAAACATTGGAGTAGTGACGCTAGAATAGGAGGGTGAAACAATATAACAAAATGGGAAACATGGATTCAGAGGTATAGATGTAAAATAATTTAATATATGATAAAAGGGTCATTTCAAGATAGTGGAGAATGAAGGGTTTAGTCAATAAATGAGGTCCATACCCTTGGAAATATTCATATGCTTTGACCAGAGATATGTATGAATGGGTATCCCAAATATTTATTTATACGTTTTTAGTTCATGACAAGAGTGGCAATTTATAGTGAGAAAAGGTATAGTTTATTGAATTCATAGAACTTGGATAATTTATTTTACAGGAAATACAGGACTATTTTGTAGGACTATTTTGTCCTCTCAAACAAAATAGTATTTTCTAGAATGATTAAAACAGTTAATGGATAGAAATGCAAACTAAAATTAAAATGAGAGGGGCTTCCCTGGTGGCACAGTGGTTGAGACTGCCTGCTAATGCAGGGGACACGGGTTCGAGCCCTGGTCTGGGAGGATCCCACATGCCGCGGAGCAACTAGGCTCATGAGCCACAACTACTGAGCCTGCGCGTCTGGAGCCTGTGCTCCGCAACAAGAGAGGCCGCGATAGTGAGAGGCCCGCGCACCGCGATGAAGAGTGGCCCCCACTTGCCACAACTAGAGAAAACCCTAGCACAGAAACAAAGACCCAACACAGCAAAAATTAATTAATTAATTAATTAACTCCTACCCCCAACATCTTCAAAAAAAAAAAAGAAAACCACAGCTTTAAAAAAAAAAAAAGAAATTAAAATGAGATACTTTCTTAAACTTACCAAATGGAAAGTTTGAAATTGCACTATGTTGGTGAAGGTATAGGGGAGACAGAAATTCTTAAGTATTGCTTGTGGGTATATAAATTGGTATAAGCCCTTTAGAGGACTCTTTGACAATATCCATGAAAATGAAAAATACTCATCCCCTTCAACTCACTGTATCAGTCAGGACTCTCCAGAAAAACAAAACTAATAGGATGTATGTATAAAGAAATTTGTTTTTAGGAATTGGTGGACATGATTAGGGGGGATGGCAAGTCCAAAATACATATGGCAGGCCAGCAGGCTGGAAACTCAGTCAGGAGTTAATGCTACAGTCATGAGACAGAATTCCTCCTTTTCTGGAAAACCTCAGTATTTTCTCTTAAGGCCTTCAACTGATTGGATGGGACCCATCCACATTATCAAAGATAACATTTACTTAAAGTCAACTGATTGTATTGAATATATGTTAACCACATCTACAAAATATCTTCACAGCAACACCTAGATTACTATTCGATCAAAGAACTGGATACTATAGCCTGACCAGGTGATACATAAAACTAACCATCATACTCACCAATCTCACTTCTAAGTTTACTCTAAAAATATATTTGCACATGTAAAATTTTATACATATACACACATATTTATAGAAAATCTTTGCAGCATTGTTTTATAATAACCAAAGACTAGGAACAACCTAAATTTAAACAGAGGACTGGTTAAGTATTATACATATTGAGATGAAATATCTGAAATATTGTTAGGTTAAGAAAACTAGATACCATTTTGTGTGAAAATATCTTTAAAAAGTATTCACACTCGGGCTTCCCTGGTGGCGCAGTGGTTGAGAGTCCGCCTGCCGATGCAGGGGACACAGGTTCGCGCCCCGGTCCGGGAAGATCCCACATGCCGCGGAGTGGCTGGGTCCGTGAGCCATGGCCGGTGAGCCTGCGCGTCCGGAGCCTGTGCTCCGCAACGGGAGAGGCCACAACAGTGAGAGGTCCGCATACCGCAAAAAAAAAAAAAAAAAAAAAGACATAACCAAGTGCTGGAGAGGATGTGGAGTAGCCATAATTCTCATACACTGTTGGTGAAAGGAATTAGAAAATGGTAACTTTGGAAAAAGTTATGGTGGTTTCTTATAAAATGAAACATATATCTACCCAACAGTCTAATGATTTCATTCCTTTGTGTTTACCTAAGCGAAATGAAAGCATGTGGCCACAAAAAAAGACCATTATAGAAGAATGTTCATAACAGCTTTATTCTCAATAGCCAAAAACTAGAAAGAGCCCAGATATTCATCAACAAAAGAACAGCTAAACCTATCATGGTATATTCATATAATGGAATACTAATTAAGGAAACAGAAGAAACTATTAATACTTGCTATAGATGGAGTGTTTGTGTTCGACCAAAATTTATATGTTGAAATCTAACCCCCAGTATGATGGTATTTGGAGGTGGGGTCTTTGGAAAGCGGTTATGTCGTGAAGGTTGAGTCCCCATGAATGGGATTAGTAGCCTTATAAAAGAGACCTCAGAGAGCTTCCTCTCCCCTTCCACCATGTGAAGCCACAGCAAGAAGACAGTACTCTATGAACCAGGAAGCAAGCTCTCACCAGACACCGAATACGCCAGTGCCTTGATCTTGGACTGCCCAGCCTCCAGAACTATGAGAAATAAACTTCTGTTGTTTATAACCACGCAATCTACGGTATTTTTGTTACCATATAGCAGCCCAAGCAAACTGAGAGACTACTCCAAGATGCAACAGTATGGATAAATTTAAAAGACATTATGCTATTTGGGGCTTCCCTGGAGGCACAGTGGTTAAGAATCCGCCTGCCAATGCAGGGGACACGGGTTCAAGCCCTCGTCCGGGAAGATCCCACATGCCGCGGAGCAACTAAGCCCGTGCGCCACAACTACTGAGCCTGCGCTCTAGAGCCCGCGAGCCACAACTACTGAACCTGCGCTCTAGAGCCCGCGACCCACAACTACTGAGCCCACGTGCCTAGAGCCCATGTTCTGCAACAAGAGAAGCCACTGCAGTGAGAAGCCCGCACATGGCAACGAAGAGTAGTCCCCACTCACCGCAACTAGAGAAAGCTCGCATGCAGCAACGAAGACCCAATGCAGCTAAAAAAAAAAAAAAAAAAAAGACATTATGCTATTTGATAGAAGTTTTAAACAAAACACTACATATGATATCATTACACTTATATAAAGTTCTAGAACAGGCAAAACTAATCTGTGATAGAAAAAGTTAGAACAGTGGTCTCCTCTGGAGAAGGAGGGTGAGTGTTGACTAAAAGGGGGATGAAGGAACTTTATGGGGTTCGTGGTAATTCTCTACATCTTGATAAGGGCTTGGGTCACATAGGTCAAAGCTTCTAGAATGGCACACTTAAGCCTTGGATATTTCACAGTATATAAATTTTAATTTGAAAATATTCTTAAACAAATATAGAACTCTAGTTGATATGCATACATAGTTACTATATAGTAAATATATATTAAATATAATAAATAGTAAATATACTTTTACCTATCAAGGAAGCAAAGTTTGTGTTTATTTTCAATGTAAATATACAGTATTGGCTATGGTTCAGTGAAAGGGGCACTGTTATACATGATTGATGGAAATGTTAATGTATAAATAATGCTTACTATATTGTTATTCACAAATCTAAGTAATTGGAATTATTATTACTATTTTTTTTTTTTTGCGGTACGTGGGCCTCTCACTGTTGCGGCCTCTCCCGTTGCGGAGCACAGGCTCCAGACGCGCAGGCCCAGCGGCCATGGCTCACGGGCCTAGCCACTCCGCAGCATGTGGGATCCTCCCGGACCGGGGCACGAACCCGTGCCCCCTGCATCAGCAGGCGGACTCTCAACCACTGCACCACCATGGAAGCCCTGGAATTAATTTTTAAATTGAAAATATTTAAAAGTTAATTATATATATGAGGTGGAATACTTAAGCAAACTATTAAAAATTATAGAATATCAATTATGTGGAAATGTTTGAAAATTTTTATTTTCAAACATAAGATGTCTGAAATAAAAATTTTAGTTAAATAGAGAATAACTCAAATTATGTAAAATTTTGTGTCAATATTTAGAAATTTTATGAGGCATTGTCTTGCAGTAGAATATCACATACTAATTTTATTCCTTTTTCTGAATTTCAGTGTTTTTCAATTTTTTGACAGTTAATATGTTAATTTTGAATAGAAAAAAGTGCAATTTATTTATCTATTTATTTATTTATTTACTTATTTAAAGTATAGTTGATTTACAATATTATTTTAGTTTCAGGTGTACAACATAGTGATTCAAAATAATATTATAGATTATACTCCATTTATAGTTATTATAAAATACTGTCTATATTCCCTGTGCTATACAATGTATCCTTGTAGCTTATTTACTTTGCACATAGTAGTTCATACCTCTTAAACCCCTACCCTTATCTTGCCACTCCCACCTTCCCTCTCCCTACTGGTAACCACTAGTTTTCTCTCTATATCTGTGATTCTGTTTCTTTTTTTTTATATTCACTAGTTCATTGTATTTTTAGATTCCACATATAAGTAATAACATACAATATTTGTCTTTCCCTGTCTGACTTAGTTCAGTAAACATAATACCCTCCACATCCATCCATGTTGTTGAAAATGGCAAAATTTCATTCTTTTTAATGGCTGAGTAGTATTCGTGTGTGTGTGTGTGTCATCTTCTTTATCCATTCATCTGTTGATGGACGAGTGTGTGTGTATGTGTCATCTTCTTTATCCACTCATTTGTTGATGACAAGTTGCTTCCATATCTTGGGTATTGTAAATAATGCTTCAGTGAACATAAGGGTACATATATCTTCTCAAATTAGTGTTTTTGGATATATACCTAGAAGTGGAATTGCTGGATCATAGATTTTTGAGGAAACTCCATACTGTTTCTCACAGTGGCTGCACCAATGTACATTCCCACCAACAGTGTATAAGAGTTCCCTTTCCTCCACATCCACAACATTTGTTATTTGTGTTCTTTTTGATGATAGCCATTCTGACAGGTGTGATGTGATATCTCATTGTGGTTTTGATTTGCGTTTCCCTGATGATTGGTGATGTTGAGCATGTTTTCATGTGCCTGTTGGCCATCTGTATGTCTTTTTTGGAGAAATGTCTATTTAGGTGTTTCTGCCTATTTTTTGATTGTGTTGTTTGTTTTTGTTATTGAGTTGTATGAGTTTATATATTTTAAATATTAACCCTTTACTGGTCATATCATTTGCAAAGATTTTCTCCCATTCAGTAGGTTTTCTTTTCATTTTGTTGATGGTTTCCTTTGCTGTGGAAAAGTTTTTTTTTTTTTTTAACATCTTTATTGGGGTATACTTGCTTTACAATGGTGTGTTAGTTTCTGCTTTATAACAAAGTGAATCAGTTATACATATACATATGTTCCCATATGTCTTCCCTCTTGCGTCTCCCTCCCTCCCACCCTCCCTATCCCACCCCTGTGGAAAAGTTTTTAAGTTTGATTAGGTCCCATTTGTTTATTTTTGCTTTAATTTCCATTGCCTTAGGAGACAGATCCAAAAAAAATATTGCTACAATTTAGGTCAAAGAGTGTTCTGCCTGTGTTTTCTTATAGGAGTTTTATGGTTTCTGGTCTTACATTTAAGTCTTTAATCCATTTTGAGTTTATTTTTGTATTTGGTGTTAGAGAATGTTCTAATTTTATTCTTTTACATGTAGCTGTCCAGTTTTCCCAGCACCACTCATTGAAGAGACTGTCTTTTCTGCATTGTATATTCTTACTGCTTTGTTATAGATTAATTGGCCATAGTGTGTGGTTTTATTTCTAAAATTATTTGTTCTAGTTTGAGAAGGGTAGGTGTTAACTCTTTCTAAATACTCGGTAGAATTTACCTGTGAAGCTATCTCATACTGGACTTTTATTTGTTAAGAGGTTTTTTTAAAATTACTGATTCAATTTCATTAATGGTAATTGGTCTATTCATATTTTCTATTTCTTCCTCGTTCAGTCAGGGAAGATTTTACATTTCTAGAAGTTTATCTGTTTCTTCCAGATAGTCCATTTTATTGGCATATAATTGTTCATAGTAATCTCTTATAATGCTTTGTATTTTTGTAGCATCACTTGCAACTTCATTTTTATTTCTGATTTATTGATTTGGTCCCTCTCTCTTTTTTTCTTCATGAGTCCGGCTAAATTTTTATCAATTTTATATTTTCAAAGAACCAGCTCTTAGTTTCACTGATATTTTCTGTTGTTTTTTTAGTCTCAATTTCATTTATTTCTGCTCTGATCTTTATGATTTCTTTCCTTCTACTAACTTTGGGTTTTGTTTGTTCTTCTTTTTCTAGTTCTTTAGGTGTAAGGTTAGGTTGTTTATTTGAGATTTTTCTTATTTCCTGAGGTAAGCTTGTATTGCCATAAACTTTCCTCTTAGAACTGCTTTTAATGCATCCCACAGATTTTGGATTGTTTTGTCTTTGTTTTCATTTGTCTTCAGGTATGTTTTAATTTCTTCTTTGATTTCTTCAGTGATCCATTGGTTGCTTAGTAGCATGTTGTTTAGCCTTCACATGTTTGTGTTTTTTGCAGTTTTTTTCTTATAGTTGATTTCTAGTCTTATACCACTGTGGTCAGAAAAGATGCTTGATATGATTTCAGTTCTCTTAAATTCACTGAGGCTTGTTTTGTGGCCTAGCAAGTTATCTATCCTGAAAAATGCTGCTTTTGGATGGAATCTTCATACCTATTAAATCCATCATGTCTAGTGTGTGATTTAAGACCAATGTTTCCTTATTGATTTTCTGTATGGGTGATCTGTCCATTGATTAAGTGGGGTGTTGAAGTCCCTTACTATTATTGTGTTACTGTCAATTTCTCTCTTTATGTCTGTTAATATTTGCTTTATGTATTTAGATGGTCCAATGTTGGGTGCCTATATATTTACAATTGTTATACCTTCTTCTTGGACTGATCCCTTGATCATCATGTAATGTTCCTCTTTGTCTCTTGTAGCAGTCTTTAAAGTCAATTTTTTCTGATATAAGTATTGTTACCCTGGTTTTTGTTGAGTTCCATTTGCATGGAATTCTTTTTCCTATTCCCTCACTTTCAGTCTGTGTGTGACTTTAGATCTGATGTGAATCACTTGTAGGCAGCATATTTATGAGTCTTTTTTGGATCCATTTAGCCACTCTAAATCTTTTGATTGGAGCATTTAGTTCATTGACATTTAAAATAATTATTGATAGGTATGTACTTATTGTCACTTTAATTGTTTTTGGGTCGTTTCTGTAGTTCTTTTTTGTTCCTTTCATTTTCTTTTGTTCTCTTTCCTTGTGAATTGATGATTATCTGGTTTTATGTTTGGATTTTTGAGTCCTTTGCCTTTTTTGTGTGTGTATAGATTTTTGGTTTGTGGTTTACCATGAGGTTTATACATAGCCATATGTGTGTGTGTGCATGATTTTAAGTTGCAGATCTCTTAATTTCAAATGCATTTTAACAACTTTGCATTTTTACTCCCCTTCCCTCATGATTACTGTTTTTGACATCATATTTAACATCTATTTGTTTTGGGTATCCCTTAACTGCTTATTATGTATATAGATGATTTTACTACTTTTGTCTTTTAACATTCCTACTAGCTTTGGATATGGTTGATTTCCTACTTTTACTGTATATTTGCCTTTACCAATGAGCTCTTTCCTGCCATAATTTTCATGTTTATAGTTGTGGCCTTTTCTTTTTTTGCTTAGGGAAATTCCTTTAACATTTCCTGTAAAGCTGATTTGTGATGCTGAACTCAGATTTTGCCAGCACCGGTGTCCACATGGTAGAACGAGCTCCCCAAAATGCCTGGCACCAGTATCTGTGTCTCCAGGGTGAGCTCCAGTTGCCTCCTGCCTCTCCAGGAGACTCTCCAAGATCAGCAGGTGGGCTTGACCCAGGCTCCTTTTAAATTACTGCTTCTGTCTTGGATCCTGGAGTGTGTGAGATTTTGTGTGCACTCTTTAAGAGTGGAGTTTCTATTTCTCCCAGCTCTCTGGGTCTCCCAAAAGTAAGTCCTGCTGGCCTTCAAATCCATACATTCTGAGGGCTAGTCTTTCTGGCACAGGAGCACTGGGCCGGGAGCCCAATGTGGGGTTCAAACCCCTCACTCCTTGGGAAGAAACTCTGCAATTGTAATTATTCTCCTCTTTGTGGGTTTCCCATCTCAGGGTGTGGGTCTTTACTATACCATGAGTCCACCCCTCCTACCTGTCTTGTTGTGGTTCCTTCTTTATATATTTAATTGTAGAAGACCTTTTCTGGTAGGTTCTGGTCTTTTTCATCAATAGTTTTTCTGTAAATAGATGTGATTTTGGTACGCCTGTGAGAGGAGGTGAGCTCAGGGTCTTTCTACTCTGCCATTTTGGAAACTTCCCCAGTACTTGCTATTCTTGGAAGGAAGCAATCCAGATATTTGAGGCACTCAGAAAATTTAAACAAGGTTAACTGAGAACAGTATTTAACTTTGCTGCATAACAAATACCCCAAAACTTAGTTTTTAAAACAATAACCATTTATTTAGTTCATGATTCTGTGGATCAGCAATGTGGGCTGGGCTTAGCAGGGTGGCTTTTCTGGCCTCAGCTGAGGCAACTCATATGACTGTGATCAGCTGCCAGATTGACTAGGGGTGGCTGGCTATTGACTCGGGTGTCTTGGCAGTCTTCCATGTTGTTTCTCATCCTCTAGTAGGCTAGCCTAAGTTTGTTCACAAAGTCACTCAGCAAGTGTCCAACAGAGCTAGTAGAAGTGTGCAAGGACTCTTGAGGCCCTGGTGAAATTGGTACACATTTTTTCTGTAGCATTCCATTGGCCAAAGCAAGTTACAAGAGCAGCTTCGATACTAGAGGTAAAAAAGAGACTCCACCTGTTAATAAAGTGAGCTGAAAAGTCACATCATGTAGCAGTTTAGATAACAGGGGGGGAGTAATTTGCCGCCATTTTTGCAAATCTATGATAGTGAACACTAGCCCTTATGTTATAAAAAGATAATATACTGACTGTTAAGGGTATGAATAATATGTAAAGATTTTTAATGGAGACTTTCCTGGTGGTCAATTGGTAAAAAAACCACCTTCCAATGCAGGAGATGTGGGTTTGATCCCTGGTCGGGGAACTAAGATCCCACATGACATGGAGCAACTAAGCCCATACTCCGCAGCTACTGAGCCCACGCACCACAACTAGAGAGAGAAAACCCACACACCACAACTACAGAGAAGCCCGTGTGCTACAATGAAGACCCAACACAGCCAAAAGAAAAAGTAATAAATAAATAAAAGATTTTTAGTGATAAAATTATAAGTAATCAACCAATTCATATGTAATTACTTACAAAAGTTAATAAAATTCTACTTTTATAGTAGTTATTCAACATGGTAAAGCCCATCCACAACTTGCTATTTTTTATATCTGGAAAACCTTAGTCATGCTAAATTTAATGAGCCTGATTAATTTTAGAAAAAAGAAATGTGGGAAGCAAAAATAAGAATTCAAAACCAGACAAAAACGTGAAGCAGAGTCTACTTCATTGTCTATATATACCATATGTATTGAATTTCTGCCAGTTTGCTTTTACCTAGTCATGAGAAATTTTATTCATGAGAAATTTTAATTGACTTGCATTTACATGCACAATTCATACACGTGGGCGCACACACACACAAATTCCTATACAAATTCTCCCCCTCCAAAGAGTAAATCTACTCTCTGCACCTCTTTGAAGACAATTAAACGTTTCATACGCGACATTGTAACTCACCTATACTCCAATAAAAATTTTTAAAAAAGAAAATTAAAAAAAGAAAAAAAAGTTTACATAGTGTTAGCATGTAGGTGCTGTAGAATTTCTATCCAGTATCTTTTCTCAAGAAAGTCTAGAAAACTATGTAAATAAACATGTGGAAAGTATGTTTTTATGTACAGATTTATATATGGTTTAAAAATTTAGAATTTTTAAATCAAGGGTATACTTGGAGATCACCTTCAATCTTAGTTTTATACAGATAACTGAGATCCAGGAAATTAAGTGATTTAATACATTTAATGCTGGTAATTTCTGAATTAAAGGAATAATTGCATGAACTATCTGTAGTAAATATGGTGGATTGGTGCTTAACATCTCTTTTATCTTCCTGTACTGTGTTGTCTGGAAAACGAATAACTATACTTCCTAGACTCCCTTGCAGCTAGGGTTCTGGATGTGATTTAGGACTGACCAATCAGATGCTTTTGCCACTGTGAGGCATAGGCTGTGCTTCTGCTGCATTTTCTTCCTCCACTGCTGGAAAAAATAATGATGGAAGTGTTTGCTTTTTCTGTGGGAGTATCAGCTAAAGTCCTATTGTTCAAAGAACTCTGCAGTATGCCTTAAGACAAGGTGTGGACTGTTTGTAGGAGGTGTGCCACAATTCTGGAACCAGGAGTAGTGACATTCCTTGACCATGGCAGGTTGCCTGATCCTGTTGGTTTCCTGATCTTAAAGTCTTATTAACTATTAAGGTAGAAGTGTGGTTCTGGAACTGGAGGATCCCTGATTATGGAAGATTCAGCAGCTCCCTTGGTGCCTATGTTAGTTTGCCAGGGCTTCCCTAACAAAGTTCCACAAACTGGGGAAGCTTAAGACAACATAAATGTATTCTTTCACAATTCTGCAGGCTAGAAGTTCAAAATCAGGTTATCAGTAGAGCCATGCTCTATCTGAAGGCTCTAGGGCCAATCCTTCCCTGCCTTTTCTAGTTTCTGGGGGTTGCTGGCAATCCTTGGCATTCCTTGGTTTATAGAGGCATCACTCCAATCTTTGCCTCCAGCTTCAAATGTCCTTTTTTCATGTGTCAGTGTCTCTTCTGTCAGTGTCCTTTTAAGGACACTAGACATTGGATTAAGGCCCACCTTAATCGAGTACAACCTCATCTTAACTTGATTACATCTGCAAGATCCTATTTCCAAATAAGGTCACATTTACAGGTTTCAGGTAAACATGACTTTTGGGGGGATAGTATTCAACCCAGTATAGTGCCTCAACAGTGAAATGTAGCTGTGGCAATCTTTCCTGAAAGTTCAATCCAGACTCAGTCCCTTTATCCCTCCTCCAAAATCTGAAAGTCTTTTAATATCCTGTAAACTAGCTAGAGTGGATTCTATCCTTTGCAAATGAACTCAGACAATATATTTTTGTACATTTTTTCCTTAAGTGTTCCACTGAAGGTTTTTTTTTATCACAGGTGTCAGTAAAAGAAAATTCTTCCTAATTTGAAACCTAAATCTTTCATACTCAGTCCTTTGAAATCTCAAGAGTTTCATTTTTAATTGCTACTTTTGGGTCCATCGACAAAGTCCTAATCAGATACAGATGTGGGGAAGAGAACCAGAATTTTTTTTTTTTTTTTTTGCGGTACGCGGGCTTCTCACTGTTGTGGCCTTTCCCATTGCGGAGCACAGGTTCTGGACGCGCAGGCTCAGCGGCCATGGCTCACGGGCCTAGCCGCTCCGCGGCGTGTGGGATCTTCCCGGACCAGAGCACGAACCCACGTCCCCTGCATCGGCAGGCGGACTCTCAACCAGTGCGCCACCAGGGAAGCCCGAGAACGAGGATTTTTTGAGAGACTACTATGTGACAGAGACTTTATTAGTTAATTAGGCACTACAATTTGTTATCTGAATTTAACAGAAAAGAAAACTGAGGCCCAGGTAAGAGGCATAACTTTAATAATACTTTGCAGCAAATAAGTGGGAGTCTAATAAATTAAACAATAATGTTTTTTTTCTATAATTCTATTGTTCCATGAAGTACTTTATTGGAGAGGGAAAGGGTAGTTGAAGGATTTTAAGTGTCCCTGATTGTTAGATTAACATGGCATAAATAATATAATTATCCAGCAATGGAAACAACTTAAAATAAGAACTTCTAAATCTAAGAGAGTATTGTTTCCTCCAAATAAGTCACATTGGGAGCTATGTAGTGATTTCAAGTATTGCCCCAAGTATTTTGAATGTTTCCTGTTGGAATTACCATTAGAACTGAAGTCACTGTCTTTTGAATATCCTCAATGGCAAGTTTTCTTTCCTTTTTGGGTTGCTTTTTCCCTTTTAGAATGGCACTGATTTTAAAGACTAGTCAAAGGTTGTCCAGAGCAAAGTGTAGTAAATAAAATGGATGATCAAGCAGTGATTTGTGCAATGTACAATACCACAGATGTTTTAGAATTTCTGCACAATAAGCTTGCCTGACTGTTTGACCTTGTAGATTAATTCGGCATGGACAATACCATTTATGTTGATGAAACAAATTAACATTGTCTTCATTTGTGATTCAGGCAGGCATACTTTCTTAGATCTTTGGTTTCTTGGACTTTTCCATTCAAGATTTTGGCATCTTCTTTTCAGGTGATACTTGAAATATCAAGTTTCCTTAGGTTTCTGTTGTCCTCAGAAACACATTACTTTGTCCAACTTCTCTTGAAAGGTTAGAATAAATGTCAAGTCTTCTGTGTTTCTGTTCATCACTCCAAATACATGGCAGTCTTCACAGCACCTCTGCTTTGGCTCAGATTTTCTTTTGGAATGAAGCTATTTAATGCTTCTTAAACACACGAAAAGATGCTCAGCATCCTCCGAATGAGAGAAACAAAATTAAAGCTACAATCACACTTTATCCACCTACCAGTGGACAAAGATCAAGAAGTTTAATAACCACAGTATACTGCAAAAAAAACTTTCATAAATTGTCAGCCAGAGTGTACAACCCCTAAGGTACGTAATTTGTCAATATCCTTCCGAGTTAAAAATGCACATACCCTCTGATGTAGCAATCCTAATTCTAGGAAATATCCCATAGGTGTACTTAGACACATGCAATATCATACATATACATGTTATTCACAGCAAACTTATTTATAACAGCAAAAGAGAGCAAAAATAGAGGTTTGGTTAAATCAGTCATGGCACATCCATGCAGTGGAATATTAATTAGCTCTCAAGAATTATTATGAAATATTCTAAATCTTGCTTTGAGAGATGGATACACCCTTGTATTCAATTCTTCAAATGTATGAAAATGAATCTTAGCATTTTACTAAGTGCAAATTTTACCCCAGTATAAAAAGAAACATGGACAGCATAGAGCTAGGTTAAAAAAAAAAAAAAAAATTAGGACTCCATGACACCTTTTCCAAGACATTTGTTAAAGTAAAAAAATGGGACTATGGATCAGTATGTATGTTATTATTAGTATAGAAAACAACATATAAATATGGTTGCATATGCATGGGATATCCCTTGAAGGATGCAAGAACAAGGTAATAGTAGTTGCTTCTAGGAAAGAGAACCACATGGGTGAAAGATAAAGGCAGGAGGGAGATACAGTTTTCACTTTATACCCTTCCTACTTTCAATTTTTATAACTTGTACATCTACTTATGTATTCAAAAAGAAAAAAAATTTTAATGAAGCACTTTCATAATCTAAATTTGTCATCAGCCACTATTCCCATGATTGATTGCTTATTTGAAAGAACAAACCTCTGTCAATAGATACATGAACTCTTTGCGCTTCTACTGTGCTACTGTTTTCCACCTCACAATAAACATTCTTGCTATCTTTGAAAAAAATGTTTGTCCCAATAAAATAATATTTTCTTGACATGATATTACCTCCATAAGCTCTTTCTTTTAGTATAGCGAGTACCTCATTTGCTGAATTAAATCCATCTGTGGCAGTATCTGGGCAATACAAAATGGGCCATGCATTTTCATGAGAAAGGAAAAAATAATGGCCTTTCTTTATGCACACAGCTGGTTAAGGCAATGATCGGCTTCCTTTGACAGCCCAGTCACGGGAACACAAAGTGGTAAGCCGGCTATAATGCTCAATATTCAAATAATGTGTGCATTAAATGACTTGAAAATAACACCAAAAACACTGTGATTTTTTTTCTCTTTTTTCAAAACTTTCTTTTATGTTTTAATGGAATTTTAAAGAGTTAAACTCATGAAAATGAAAACATTATTGGATTATCTATTGAAATATGTGTCAAAATTCTGTAACATTACCTGGCCTTTTCTAGTCTCTTGAATTGCTTATATATACACCACTCTTCTTTGTATTTAAGGAACAACTGATTTGAAGACTACTTGACTGAACTACCTGCTTCATTGAGCTGTGAAATACTGTCATATAGCTTCTACTTGATTTGGAGACCAAACTAATAAATTATTTATATTGATTATTCAAATTAACGGTTACTTTAGCATTTTTAAAACACAGATTGACAACAGCCATCGTTCACAGAGTATTGTTGCGGGTGCATAAAGGTAGTTTTGGAATTAATATTTATAATATTTGGATGGAGGAATACAGGCACATATGGAATATTTGTCTCTTAACTCAAAATTACCAAAAATTGATGCTTGAAGAAGGAACACTCCACTCTTAGTGATTGTCTCCTGGCTATGTACAGCCTTACCTTCTGGCTTTAAATGGTCTCAAACTGCATAGTACCTCAGTAGGCATTTTTAATTAAAATTAAATTGAAATTTAATTTAATTAATAAAATTTTGTTTAAAAGTTTTAATGTAATAATAGCGAATATGCCTTGTCAAGCGATAGAGGAATATAGTGCTGAGTTTAAGTTTTAGCCTTTGGAGTTAGAGCATGTTTGAATCCTGGTTCTGCTGCAGATAAACTGAGATTAGGGTTCGGTTTGTTATTTAACCATCATGACCTTCAATTTCTCCATCTATAAAAATGCACATAATGTGATCTACCTCAGCAGGTTGTAGGTGAAGATCAGTCAGGAGAATGTATCTAAAATGCTTAGTGCAATGTATCCATAAACTATAGCTATTGTTATTGTTGTAAAAGGAAATGCTTTGAATCATAGACATTCCTGAAAATTATCCTAAAGGAGTATATTATGATCCAATGTTTTCTTTGTTATGAGGATTGAATTCTATTCATTCACTCAGTGATTCATTCACATGTGGGGTTCTGAAAGAGAAAGTCATACCAAAGTCTTCTTTATAGCAAAGGAAAAAAAATTTCTTTGTATCAAGAACAAAGCTTTTGTGGGACTTCCCTGGTGGTCCAATGGTTAAGACTCTACGCTCCCAATGGAGGGGGGCTGAGTTCAATCCCTGGTCAGGGAACTAGATCCTGTATGCCATAACTAAAAGATCCCACATGCCGCAACTAAGACCAGGTGCAGCCAAATAAATAAAAAGTATTGTTTTAAAAAAAGAAAAAAGCTTTTGTGGATTAACCTGATTAACTTATAGTAAGAATAGTCTTTTGAGACATCATTTTTTAAAAATTTATGTTATTGAAGTATAGTAAGTCCCCTACATATGAACGAGTTCCATTCGAGAGTGTGTTCGTAAGTCCAATTTGTTCATAAGTCCAACAAAGTTAGCCTAGGTACCCAACTAACACAATCAGCTATATAGTACTGTACTGTAATAGGCTTATAATACTTTTCACACAAATAATACATAAAAAACAAACACAAAAAATAAAGAACATTTTTAATCTTACAGTACAGTACCTTGAAAAGTACAGTAATACAGTACAACAGCTGGCATACAGGGGCTGGCATCAAGTGAACAGGCATGAAGAGTTACTGACTGGTGGAGGGAGAGGAGGTGGGAGGTGGTAGAGCTGAAAGATCGTCAGCAATAGGAGACGGAGGGCAAGCTGCAATTTCACTCACACCTGACGTTGATAGAATGAATGTTTGCATCTTTGAAAGTTTGCAACTTAAAGGTTCGTATGTAGGGGACTTACTGTATAGTGATGTACAATGATGTGTTAGTTTCTGGTGTACAACAAAGTGATTCAGTTATATATATATATATTCTTTTTTGTATTCTTTTCCATTATGGTTTACTACAAGATATTGAGTATAGTTCCCTGTGCTATACAGTAGGACCTTGTTGTTTATCCATCCTGTATATAATTGTTTGCATCTGCTAAACCCAAACTCCCAACCATCCCTCCCCCGCTCCCACCCCCCACCCACCCCGACCTTGGCAACCACAAGTCTGTTCTCTATGTCTGTGAGTCTGTTTCTGTTTTCTGGATAAGTTCATTTGTGTCACATTTTAGATTCTACATATAAGGATATGTAAATACTAAATATCATATAGTATTTGTCTTTCTCTGTCTGAGTTACTTCACTTAGTATGATAATCTCTATGTCCATCCATGTTGCTGCAAATGGCATTATTTCATTCTTTTTTATGGCTGAGTAGTATTCCATTTTATATATGTTGCACATCTTCTTTATCATTCATCTGTCAATGGACATTTAGGTTGTTTCCATGTCAGGGCATCATTTTTGAACCCTTCATATATTTAACACTGTCTGAAGTCAAAGTCATTTTGAGACGATTCCTTTCCATTCTGCTCTTCTCTCCCAGCTTCTGGGGTCTCTCCACCAAACCCAGGCCATCAGAGAATGGTTAAAATAAGACCCTGTGACCCAATAACTTGAATGCTCTAGTTTTGGAGTCTTTGAGTCAAAACTACAGTCATACTCACATGACCAGTCTCTGTCTCCCAAAACGACAAATTATTTGTTGACATGTCTGTCTGCCCCATTAGATGTTGTTTCTTTGAGAGTAAGGGATGGGGCTCATCCATCTTTCCATCATTCCACAACTCTATGCAGAAAGCTTGCACACAGTAGGTACACAGTTTGTTTCTTTAAAATAATGTACTGAATAATATTTTATTCTAACCATTTCAATGAAAATATTTTTTTAAATAGTTACTCTTTCAATAGTTCTTATTTCAATTTTCTTATTACAAAAAGACTTAGTCCTTTTTAATGAGTATTTTGCTTTCATTGTCATTTGTTATGTCTAATTCCAGGAAAGCCACCAGTGACCACTGAGATTTTTAAAGTTGTCACCTATCTGGGAGCCCCCCAACTCAGGTGCTTTTCTAGTTGTGGCTTTCCTGTGTCACGGTAATCTTCTCAGAACTATCACAGTTATTTTCAACTCTGGTTGCACATTAGAATCCCCTCCCTGCCCAGTTTCTAGATGCAGCTTATTATTTAGTAGAATCTAGGTGACACCCAGGCATGGGAAGTTTTAACAAGCTGGACAGGTGACTCTGATGTCCAAGCAGGTTGAAAACCACCTGGACCACCTATGTTTTACTCTTGGGGGGAGGGGCGACCAAAGTCTGCTCACCCTGGTCTAACCTGAGTGTGGGCTCTATGCCTTTTGAATCATGCTATGCAGAGTCTGCAAAATTCTGCTCCACTGGTCTGATGTGGACTAAAAATGTTTGGCCTGTGCAGTATTATTGTCTTATAATTGTGAAATATTTCAAGCGTACAGAACAGTAGGGTCACTAATGTAATAGAAACTCATGGACCTATCATCTAGTCTAACAAATCTTATCATTTTGCTATATTTATTACAGATTTTTATTAAAGCAATAAAACATTACAGATGCCATAGAAGCCCTTTATGTGCCTCCCCCCTGCCTACCCTCTCAAGGGATCACCACTACCCAGAATTTGAAGTTTATCGCTCAGGCCCATGTTTCACTATGTATTTATTCAAAGACTGTGTTTAGCATTTTCTTGTTTTGAAACATTATGTATATGGTATCAGATTCTGTGCAGTATTTTATAAAGTCAGGCCAATATTTAAAAATGGAAATATTTCACATAAAATCAGATTTGTTGGCTTCTCCTAAAACAACCAGAAGATCTGGCAGCACTGGGCGAGCTTTCTGGCATGATGGTATACCATGCTGGGCCAACGCTGGTCGGTGTGACACTGTCCCACTGCTCACACTGTGTAGACATATGTGCTTGCACCTGGGCTGTGTCTCCTTGGATGCAGGTCTGGCCCCTGATACTGAACTTCCTTCTGTCATGATTCTTTGCTTTCTTCAAGGCCATTTCTGCCATCCTCTCCTAACTACTTAATAGCAAAGGCATCTACCTCTCTAGCTGCCTCTAATATCTACCTCTCCTTCTGCTGTTTTGTTGCATTTTTATTTTATTTTATTTTTTTTGCCATGCTGTGTGGCTTGTGGGATCTTAGTTCCCCGACCAGAGATTGAACCCCTGCCATGGCAGTGAAATTGCCGAGTCCTAACCATTGGACCGTCATGAATTCCCTCTTTTGTCTGGTTTTCATTTTCATTTTCTTGCTATTTCCTGCCATTTCTCTTAGAATTCTTGCCTTTAGCACCAGTAGGGCATGGGTTTTTTGGTTTTGATTTGTAGACTTTGCCAGTCAATAGTAAGAGAAGTGATTTATTTTGATCAGCAAATCAACCCATCATATGGCATCTCTGTGACCTCTGGTTTGGGCTAGTCTCCTTATTTTAAGTGTTGTTTACATGTTTCAGTAACTTGGGGGCAGCTGGGGTGCTGGAAGATTGGACACTGGATAAAATGGGATTGTATGGGTTATACAATTCTTTAGGGCTGAGATAGTTTTTGTAAGGCCAACTGGCCCGAGGCAGGGGAACGCAATCAGACTCACAGGTTGCATCAGACCGAAGCTTTCCGGACCACCCAGTTCCAGAAACTGACCAGGAGACTTTCCGGACCACCCAGTTACAGGAACTGACTTGTGGACTTTTCCACCCGGCCCAGCCTTCCCGCCTTTCGAGGGGCGGGACTAACGGTCCCAAGACTGATGCAACCGGCACCGGATATTGTCACGATACCCGAAGAGACCACCAAATAAGGAGTAACCTGCGCCCTCCCGGATTCACCACACCCCTTTCCCTTCTTCCCCTATGAATTCTGCCCAAATCCTCGCCCGGGGCGCGCCTCCTCTGGCCCCTTTGTCTCACACCAGTGAACCTTGCCTGGGAGCGTTCCCAAATAAAGCTCGTTTAAGCTCTCCTCCGTTTCTTGGTGCCGTTCCTTACAGTTTTGTCTTTTATTTTTCTACAGCATTTGGCAAAGTGTCATGCAAATTATAGTCCCTAAAAATGTATTTACTGAATGAAAAAATATTAGTAAGTTAAATTATTAAATGTTTTATTACATACCCCTTATAAACCAGGGCAGCCACTGACCCTCCTTTGTTTTTCAGAATACAGGTAACTCAACATGCCTCTCCTGATAAAGATCTGAGGCTGGCATGGAGGCCGGAGAGGCAGAGAGGAAAGAGTGTTCAGGGTTTGTTGATAGTTTTGGTGGGAGGATTTTTTAATAGAGAGGAAAAGAGAGGCTTTGAGACATCCTTGGTGTTTGGAAAATTTTGAAGTTGGGAAGGGTTGAACAAAAATTTTCAGAAAATGCTGTTTTGTGTAATGAACAGGATTCCTATTTGAGATTCTTCAGTGGAGACAGCAATAAAGAATCAAATTGCTTTTAATTACATTTTTATGTCAGTCTGCCTGGGATAAGACTATCAGGTTTTAGACAGGTTAAAAGACATATATATGCCACAGAGATTTATGATAATGCCTTTGGATGTTTTACCAAAAGGCAAGCCTTGCTAAATATGGAGGTCTTCCCTATGCATACAGAGAGTAGGGCTTCTAGTGAGACTTCTCTCTATCAGGACCCAAATCATAGTCAGAAACCTCTAAGATAAGTGAAGAGGCATTAATTGTCACCAGAGCAATTTTGTCTGTAACATAAAATGCAATAGAAAGTCAGTTTCAACAGTAGGTTGGGAAATAAATGAAAACACGTGTCTGGAAGTTACAATTCATATAAGTTTAATTCCTTAAATCACATGAATTTAAAAAGCAGTGTCTTTGCAATAATTTAGCTTAAAATAGATTTAAGCCTCTCTTTCCATTTATGGTTGGGAAATAGGCACCAATGACTCCTTAACATTAAATTGTGTTAACCTGAGAAAACTGGATCACACCAGCTCTGGACCTGGGGTAACATATCATCAGCTGTGTCAGTGGCAAGCACATGACATCTCTATGGGTAAGCTCATTGTAGGATGCCTTGGTCTTCAAAGTTGGAAAGGTTCATATGCTCTCAAATGCATTTTTCAGATGGACGTTTGACATCTGTGCTGAAAATTCATTCAGATATTTACTCTGCACTTTTTTGTGTTTTTTTTCCCCCCCACTTAAAATTGGATTAAAAACAAGTTGTAGCGTAAGGTCCAGGGCTTTGGTAGAGTGATGGCTCCAAAGCAGTGGTTATTTCCATTGGTGCTCATTGCTAAATTTGGTCCAAATGAAATGCAGTTGGCTAAAGAACAAATCCCATAATGCCGCAGTATTACTTCCCTGGGGCTGCTGTAACAAAGTACCACAGACTTCAGTGGAGTAAAACAACAGAAATTGATTCTCTCCCAGCCTGGAGGCTAGAAGTCCAAAATCAAGGTATTAGCAGTGTTGGCTCCTACTGGAGGCTCTGAGGGAGAATCTGTGCCATGCCTCTCTCCTAGCTTCTGGTTGCTGCTGGCAATCTTTGGCGTCCCTTGACGTGCAGACATATCGCTCCAGTTTCTGCCTCTCTCCTCACATGGCATTCTTCCTGTATCCCTGGGTCCAAATTTCCTCTTCTTGTAGGGATACCAGTCATTGGAATAGGCCCAGCCTAATCTATTTTGACCTAATCTTAACTTGCCAAGACCCTATTTGCAAATAAGGTCACATTCACAAGTGTTGGGGTTTGAGCCTTTGACACGTCTTTTGGGGCGATGCAATTCAACCTGAGACCACCACCCTTGAGTCCCTCCCAGGAGGAAATTCTGGAGCCACTGCTATACTACTAAAGTGTGTCCCTGTGGGTAAGGTGTGTTACACATACCAACTCATTTCATCTTTACTGCAACCCAATAATCCTGGGATAATTGTCCCTATTTTAAGAAAACAGAAGCTCAGAGAGTTTGAGCTGCCAACTAGTAAGTGCAGATCAAGTATGTAAATCCAGCTATTACAGACTTAAACCCATACCTTTTCTACTATGGCCCTGCCATCACCTTAACTCAAAAAAATTGGGTGCTTGTCTTTGGAAGCAATTGTTGAAATAAATGTTCAGCTCTGTCACAACTTTCCCCTCAAACATAGTTACTAAAACAGGAATTATAAGAGAGTTGAAAATGGGAAACATGGTGATACATATTCTTCACACCCAAGAACATCTGGCCTTTTCTCACCAGGCAATGGAAGTGACTTTGCAATAGATTATGGGTTAGCCATGGGAGAAGGACCACCTGTCAATCAAGAGAACCTCTCATTCCTTCAATAGAAGTATTTCTAAAATATTTTATACATTGTACTTGTGTTCATCTACTTTTTTAATGGATTTGGGCAATTTGACTTTTAAAGGAAACTCATCTGTCATTAAGTTCCATTTTTCTGCTCCTTAAATAATTTTTAAATCTACCCCCTCATCATTATCCTCAATATCATGGCTTTATTCACATACACATTTCTCTAACTTTATTGCAGTGGCTTCCAAATCCGTCTCTCCGCCTCCAGTTTCCTCCCATCTAATCCACCCTTGGCATGGCTGACTCATTCTGATGCTTAAAAGCATGTTTTTATCCATTTAAAAAGTGTTATATTCATTCAACAAATATTTACTGAGGATATTCTTTGGCAGATGTTATTCCAGGCACTGGGATACGGCAATGAACCAAAGGAACAAAAATGCCTGCCCTCAGGGAGCTTATAGTCTGTACAGTTCATGATTGCCATTATTATAAATCTTTCTCTTCTATGTTTTGTTACAAATCTTGGCAGATAAGAATAATGATGAAGACATTGATAAGGGTTTTCATTTTATTGAACATTTACTGTGTCAGCCATTATGTTAAGCTGTTTACATGCAAATTATGTTGTAACAACCCATGTCAAAGTTATGATGCTGATTTTGTGAATGAGGACATTGAGACTCAGAAAGTTAAAGTCAGTCCAAAGTCAGAGATTAAAAAAAAAAATTGTTGTTGGTGGTAAGATTTGAATCTGGCACTTTCTTTCTTCAAGGTCTTGGCCACTACACTACACATCTTCTTTTAGATGTTCAAAAGGTTGTACAGGAGGAAAAGCTTTAACTTCTCAAATTTAGTAACTGGAGGCCTGTGAATTAAACTGACAAAAGACAGATTAGCAAGAGGAAAAAACACAGTTTATTTGCATGTGAAATGCACATTTTTGTGGGAGTACTCAGTGATGAATAACTCAAAGGGGTGGTTAGAACTGGGGGCTTATATACCATTTTAACAAAGGGTGATAAATTATGGAGAAGTGACTAGACAAGGAAAAGGGAGTTTGGGCTTCTGGGGGTATGGGTAAGTTGTGGGAAGGTAACTAGGAAATGTATGGGGGAAACTACTGGTAGATAAGAGTTGTTTGTGCAGACTCATCTCAGCACTATCTCCATGATAACATTCCTGGTATGGGAGAGGGGGCACCTTTGCAAATGGAAATTTCCTTTATAAATGGAAATTTCATTTACAAAAGGGCAATTTATGCCATGTTTTTAGGCAGACTGAGGGAGGGAAGAGAACTCTTCCTGTGTCTATTGTTTCTTAATTGCCTTCAGCTCAAAATAATTCTTATGCCAAAGTGGCATATTTGGGGTAGCATATTCTGATCCTCTTCAGGATTTGTGAATAACTAAACTCTATTTAAACTCTTTGTAATGCAAATAACCACTGCAATAATCTGTTTATAAAATGACAATTTTGTATATTCAGTTTACCTAAAGCAGTGATTTGCTCTTCAGAGGACATTTGGCAACATCTGGGGTCCTTTTGGATAGTCATGACTGAGAGCGGGGGTACTACTGGCATCTAGTGAGTTGAGGCCAGGAGAACAGACCTCTACAACACAGAGAATAACCTGGCACAGAATATCAAAACTGCTGAAGTTAAGAAACCCTGACATATAATGAGGTAGTTGTAAACACTTAACAAAATTTGGCCTCTTATTTTTTTCTTTCTAATGTTTTAAAGTCTCTGACTAAATGTAAATAAAGATAAATAAAGAATAAAGATATGTATTGAAATAAACGTTGTTTACATTTTAAAGGCTTCCTCCCCTCCCACCTTTCAGTTTAAATTTAGTAATAGGTTTTCAGGGGAAATTGCATATCAGTTAAATACTTTTTAAATACATATATTTCCTAGTTTTAAGTACCACTCTACTCAGTTGTTTATGGAAACATTAACTTAAAATTCTAATCCAATGCTTTTATATAATTTAAAAATATAATTCAAGCTCTGTTCTTCATATATAAAAATGATGCCAAAGGCCACTGATAGTAAATGTTCTTTAAACTGATTTACTGGCAGTAGTGATGGGTCTGCACTCAGTCTCCAGTTCTTACAAGTCATCATCCTAGGAGCCATTTGGAAAGTAGTCTGCTGGGTACAGATATCTGGTATATGACTACAGAACACTTGTTCTTTGTGGGAAACTAAGTGATCTGTGTTTGATTCAAATCTGTGCTATTGGTCTTGACAACATTATGTTTTCTTATTAAGTTCCAAGAACTTTCCTGGCCTTCACAGTTTCCCGGCCTTCATGGTTTGAAAGTCAAAATATAAATTCATGTGACAAAATGGAAGTCATATTCATTTAATCATTTTTCTTTTCCCTAAAAAATAGTCCTTAAATGTTCTTCGGCTTGGGAGTAGCACTTTAAGAGGTGAACAGTTACAGCATTCCTGTTCCCTATTATTCTTTCTTCCTTGAAACATCAGAGGCCTAGAATTTATTTGTTCTTGAAGTTGTCTGTTTCTTGACAGACATTAAAATTAATACAGTTTTTGAACACTCCTTCATAAAAGAATGTACAACTTCTCAGTTCAGCATAAATTTCTGTGTGTAGACCAGAGCACAGGAGTTGCTTTACCCCAAGTGTTCCATCATGCTGTGAGAGATTAAGCATACTCACCGTTCGGTTTCCATCAATGTTTTGATTAGACATACAACGTTTCTCCTAATGAATTTCTGGGTTTCATCTGAATTATCTTTAAAAAAAATTTAAGGAGATTTTTGTATATAAACACAGGAGACAAAGTATCACAATCTTTCTGATTTTCTTTTTTTAATATGCTCATTATTCTTATTCAGTAGTCCTCATCATGAAAACGACACAAGATAATTTTGGCCAAATGACCATTATGACCATTGGGTCACGGCACCGTTTCACCTTAAGACAAGGATGGTGCAATCTTGGTCATCTATACCAGGGGAACACAGAGAACATTCAGCGTTAAATATGACACCTGTAATTAGGAAGACCTATGGTTATACCATAGCAATTTTAAGGATGAGGTAATTTTGGGAGTGATGAAAAGCATCAGTTGTTTCCAACGCAGTTTATTTATGCTGCGGTACAAACTTTGACAACCAGTATGCTCTGTAAAAGAAATGCCTGCTATCTGTTGTCCTAACGGGTTAATGTGGCTTGTTATTAAGGGTCTAAAATTTGAAATAGTGTCCAAAGTTTTCTTACACTTCTTATTCTAGCTGCACAGGCCCTTTCATCACCTCCCTGGGATCCAAGCGGCTTGGAACAAATGAATAAAGTCTGTGAACAGCCAGAGACCTAAGGAATCATGTTTCACTAAGAAAAAACCAGAAGGGCTGCGATTAGATTAGGCAAGGTGGGGAAAGGGATATTGGCAGGTAGGTGGCCGGAAAGTTACAACTCGGGTTGTTTTTTAACTGGCGTCCTACAAATGGCCGGCGTGTAGGTGTCTCACTCCCTGACTTGTAAATGAACTTCAGGTTCTCTTTACTTGGGGAGACTTCTGAATCTGAGAACCTGGCGGCGGTTCAACGACCCCGTCCTCGGGGTCCCCAGGGGACATCTTCCGGAGAGTCCGACTGTCTGGGGCGAAGGCGCACGGAAAGCAGGGAGTGAGGGGGAGAGGAACGCGGGCCCCGAAAGCCAACCTAACCCGGCCTCGCTCCCCTCCGGTGGAAACTTCCCCGGCCGCAAGCAGGGCGGGAGAGGGCGGCGGGGCGGCGGTTCCCCTCGCGGAGACAGAGAACTGCGCGCGCGAGGCGCGGGGCGCGCGGCGAGCGCGGCGGCCGCCGCCTCCTCCCCTCCCCGCCTCCGGTGGCGCTGCCTCCTCCCTCCGCGCGGCTCGGCCTCCCTTGCTCCCTCCCCTCGTGGCTGGCTCCAGCGGCGGCGGCGGCGGCGGCGGCGGCGGCGGCGGCGGCGGGGGCGGGCGGGGCGGGCGGGGAGGGCGTTCGCCGGTCGAGAGGTGTCGGCGGCGAGGGGAGAGAAGGGAAGTTTCAAGTGGAAGGTCGTCCGCCGGCCGGCGCGTCTTCTCGCTCTCCTCCGGCAGCATCATGGCGGAGCCGAGCGGCTCGCCCGTGCACGTCCAGCAGCCCCAGCAGGCGGCCCCGGTGACACCGGCGGCGGCGGCCCCGGCGGCCGCGACAGCAGCGCCGGCTCCGGTGGCACCCGGGGCCCCAGCCCCGGCGGCGCAGGCGGTCGGCTGGCCCATCTGCAGGGACGCGTACGAGCTGCAGGAGGTTATCGGTCAGTGCTGCGGGCGCGGCGGGGCTGGCTCAGCCTGGGCGCTGAGGCCGGGCGGGAGGCGCGACCTGGGCGGGAGGGGACGCGGGATGCTGGGCTTGCTTCCATGCACGCCCGGGAGGCAGAGCGGTCGGCTTCTGGGCCTACCGGCTTCAACAGCTTTTTTTTTTTTTTTTAATTTATTTGTTCGTTCCGTGAGCGCTGGTGCTGCAGGAGGCGGCGCGGCGGATGTGACTCGCACTGCAGACGAGCCGCATGCTGCAAACTTTTATCTCCCCGATCGCTGGGGCGGCGGAACTGGGGACCCGGCAATGCCGCCGCATTTTCTTCCTCCCGCGCGCCGGGCCCGCAGCCTGTGGTCGGTGGCCACGCGAGCAGGCAGCCGCGGCCGGGGTGGGGTTGCGGGGGCGCCGCCCTCGGCTTCCAGCGCCCCCGCGCCGCGCCTTGGGGGCCGCGTCCTGGGGGACACAGCGGGCGCAGCCGCGCCTCTGCTCTCCAAGCTCCGCGCCTCGGTCTCCCGTCAGTAGCCTTTCGGCGTGGGTAACCGGGCTACGTAGGAGTTGCGGAGGCCCAAGTTCTTTCCCGAGGCCGGAGAGGATGCTGGCCTCCCTCCCTGACAGCCGCCGCTCCACGCCCGCCTCACAGCCCGGCTGTCCGCGCCGCCCGGCGTTCTCGGGTACCCGCCTCTCGGTAGCTGGGCGCGCCGCCTACTGCCCAGCCCGGTCGCCCGTGGAAAGCAGGCACCCTGGCCTTCTGCCCTGCGCCGGGCCGATGCTTCCCTCTGGTTCAAGGCCGAGCTGCAAGAATGAAAGCCGAGGCTGTCGGTGATCTGTCCTCTGCCTTTCGGTGCCTTCTAGTCGGCCCACAAATACCACCTTATCTTACATTTTAAAAACTTGGCAAAGTCGAATGGCAAGAAGCCGGCATTACCTTTCCCTGGGCCAAGCACGTGAAGGACCAGGAGAGTTGTGTTGGCGCTTATTGGATCATCTCGTCTGAGAGGCTTGTTAAACCCAGGGAACCCACCAGGTAAAGTGGGCCCTCAGCTTCTAACCTTACTGGCGCTGGGATGGGATGCTGCCTGCCCATATCTTGATACTTAAGTACGGTGATGAAAAAGGAATTCAGAATATTCCTCTTAAACTTTTTTTTTCTTTTCATTAAAAAGAATGCTCCACTCCTCCCTTAAAAAAAATTAAAACAGATACTAAGAATTTCATTAGGTGTTTAAACGAGCCTTTATCACCTGCTGCTGTGTGAATGAAACAGCATAGACTGAAATAAGTACTGAAGGGCAGAACCCTAACCCTAACCTAGGCTATAAACGCTCCAAAATAAGCATCTGTACGTAAAATTCTTTGAAAACCAAGAACTTTCATAACTTTTGGCCAAAGACTCTAAAAGGATGAGTCTTCCTGTCACTGCGTGGATTAAATATTTTCAAGGGCTTCTCAAAGCCTAGAGTATTTAGTGAAAACTCCTTTAACCTGGTAGCTAAGCCCCTTCATCTTCCCAGTTTTAAGGCCTGCTCTCAACTGGCTTGACCCCTCTCATATTCTGATTGCATTGATTGTATCCTGAATAGTCAGCTGTCTTAGGACCCGTCTGGCCTTCCATTCCTTGTTGCCTTTCACAGGCTCTTCTCTAAGTGCCCATGTTTGTAGTGAATCTCACTCAGCTTTCAAGGCCAGTGTGAATGTTCTTGAGAAACCTTCTCCTTCTCCCAAGGCAAAGTATGGTGGCTTCTTCTGCCCCTCTTTTTATATCTCACAGCATGTAACTCCATAATTTTTATGTGGTCAACAAAATCTAAAGGCCTACTATGTCCCAAGCATCGTGCTAGGTGCTAGCAGTATAGAAATTAATAAAAATTGTCCCTGCCTTCAAGGACTTCCCAAGTAAACGACTCTGTAAGATGTGATGAGTGAGCACTGGTAGAGCACAAAGGAGGGATTGACTGCTAGGAGAAATAAGGAAACGGTATTCCACAGAAGACATCTGAGCTGAATTTTGAAGTCTGAGTAAGTTTGTAAGGTGCCTGATTATTTCCATTGCTGCCTTTCCTAGCTAGGAGTTCCTAGCTGTGAACTCTTCCAGGGTCTTATTTATCCCTCTGTCTCCAGCACATAGGGATGATGCATACAAGTTGAATGATGGTATCAGCCACATAGTTTCCATAGGGTCAGGACCAGCACTTACTTATAATCAATTTATATGTTTATTTTGTTAATTATTAGGGTCAGTATGCAAGCTTTGCTTTTTGAAAACAATGTTCTGAGCTGATCAGTTTTGTCAACTAAAATGAATAAAATCTTAGTTTAATTAAGGTGAGGGGATTGATTGCAGGGCTTCTTTCTGCTTGCAGTAGCAGCATTGTTAATTATGGTTGGTCAATTTAATTAAAAAGAAATTTACCTGAGGAATTTTCAAGCAGAAACACCTGCTTATTACTTCTACATTGATTTTTGCACATTCACACTGTGGAAAGGGCTTTTCTACATTTAAAATTTATCTCGTAATTTTCCAACTGAAAGAGATGGCCTGTGGGGGGCCCGTGTTGAAGTCAAGTTGCTGGAATAGGGCTTTCCAGAGTCTTAATGTTTATAGGGAATTACAAACCCATTTCCATTTAGCGTTTAATGCTCGTTAAGTAATGAAGAGTGAACTTGCAGTTAAGCACTTCTGCTTAAACATTACACGCAGAAGTTAGTAGTTCAAACATAGGACCAGTTTCGACATGAGTGCGTGTGGACAGCCTTGGCCTCTCCCGGCCACAAGGCAGGTGTCATATGATAGGGCTGCGGCAGTGTGAACCGTGACCAGCAGGAGGCTCAGATGTGCCTGAGCAGAAGGCCAAGAGAGGCAAGGTGTTTTAGCTTTGCAGCGTGGCACCGAGCACTTTTTCTTCTTCGTTTCCTTCTGGCAGAGGTTGGGGGTCTCAAGATTAGAGGAGAAGAGGCTTACTGAAGTCCAAACAAAGCAGGTTCAGTTGTTCGACTTCTGTTTTAGAAAAATAAACACAGGATTTTGCAAGTCTAAGAATAAAGTTTTCTCTTCGTTATATTGTTGTTCTTGTGTGGTGAAAGACCAGTGGAGCGTTTGTAATGGTAATCTGGTAAAAAGTAATGGTAATCTGGTAAAAAGTTTGTGTGCGACCTGGAAATGATGTACAATCTGTTGGGGGAGCTTCATACTTAGGGGTTAACCATGTTATGAAATGATTAAATTCCTTCTTTTAGCCATCAATATTAGTAGATTTCAAATATTTCTGTCTCCTATAGAAATAACTGCTCATGGGAGGTGTCCTAGCTTGTTTAATACTCTTCAGCCTCATCATTCTTTGTTCCTCAACACCACCCCCCCTGCCATCTCTCAGATTCGCTCTTTAGAAGTATATGGGGCACCCAAAGATATGCTAGTTGAAAAATTAGTTTATTTGTTGGTGGTATTAAATCACTTTGATTTGCTAAACAACAAAAAGTGAATCATGTAAATGTTGACTTGGGCTTCCTTAATCGATTGAACAGCCTCAAGGAACTTTCCTGTCAAAGAGTTATATTCAGTGCAGTATCAGTTTCCTTATTAGAATCGGATAGTTCTAGCAGGGTCTGTTATCTTTGTTGGTTTTCCTCTGAGAAACACTAAATAGACCCATGCCTCAGAGCATGTTTGATTTTCTTAGATATTTTTTGCAGGATGAGTCTTTCTGTAGTTTTGCACCTTATTTCTCAGCGTTGCTTCACTTTTATCCTGGGCAGTCATTTAGAGTGATCCAAAAGTACCACCTGCTGCATTTCTGGTTCTAGTCAACAAAAAGAATTTGGTTCCTAGACTCCTAACTGTAGTTTGACAGAGGGGTTCTCAAGTACTCTGTTGATTTCTCTCCCGGGAGCTTTGTTGAACCATTCTGGTGCATCTTCCCCAGGCACAAGTAATGGGCAACTCTCCAGGTCTTCAAGGAGCAGTAGCCCAGAGCTCTGCTCTGTGCTCTCAGAGGTTCTGTGGAGCTCTGTGGTTTAGGGATTATAACTGGTTTTATAGATGTTCTAGAGGGATCTTGAGGACAGTGGAACTATATACTGCGTCACACTCTTTTGCACAGGACCTCAGAGGCCTGGAGCACTGAGTGTGTATTTTAATCTCCCAGACCTTTAAACCGGGCTGCTTTGCTGTTGCTGTCAGTTGTTAACTTGCCTTGTGTTTATTTATTTATTTGGCTGCGCTGGGTCTTAGTTGCAGCACGCGGGATCTTTAGTTGTGGCATATGGGCTCTTAGTTGGGGCATGCATGCGGGATCTAGTTCCCTGACCAGGGATAGAACCTGGGCCCCCTGCATTGGGAGCGCTGAGTATTAACCACTGGACCACCAGGGAAGTCCCACGTTGGCTTTTTTTTTTTAGAAGAAAACAGAGAGTCCTGAGATGCTTAGCTTCACGCAGGTGTTTTGATTTTCATATCGTTTCACTTTTTTTTTTTTGGTAAAGAAAAATGTATATAGAACTGCTCTTTTCGTTTTTTTTCATTATTGTGGTAAAATATACAAATATAGGTAACATAAGACTTACCATTTTAACCATTTTCTAAGTGTACAGTTCGGTGGTGTTAATTAATTCAATAGAAATGCTTTTAAATGTGCTGTTCAAACTAGCATGTGGGAAAAATCTCTGGGTTAAGAGAAACTCATGTTAGAATTTCTATAATACTTTATGCATTTGCTTTGTGACAGATAAAATTATAAATTTCCCCCTGTCTCTTATAAGTCTGTTGTATCCCCCATTTTTGATGGTGTTGGAGAGTAAATTAAAACGTGGCGGGCTCTGGAGTCAGATGGCCTGGCAGTGGCAGTCGCTGGCCTCGCGACCTTGAGCCAGTTATTTGGAGGTGTCTGCACTCGGTTTCCTCATTTTCGACCTGGAGATGATAACGATAGGGTTGCAGAGAAAGGGAGACTCTGGAGCACTTAGAACAGTGCTTGGCACAGGGCGAGCTCTCCGGGAGTCTGAGCCTGCGCTGCTGTGCGCTGCGCCGGCTGATCAGGCCCGAGTTACCGGCAGAGAATACTGCCCTGACTCTGGCCAGACTGTGGAGCGTCCTGTAGAGTTTCCCTGCTCAGTTTGCATCAGGGAGTTTGCAGGAGGGGGAGTTGGCCCGCGAGCCCCCGCCTTCCAGTGGGCGGCGCCTTCCAGTGGGCTGCTGGCGGGGCAGCCTGAGGCCCCTGCGGGGAGGTAGCTGCAGAGACCTGTGGAACAGGACAGCTCGGGGCCTCGGGTGCCAGATGGCCCTCTGACAAGTGGTGAGAGCATCCTGCGGGAAGGTTGCTGGAGGTACGGTCCGTCGCGAAAGGGCTCTGTGAGCAACCTGCTCCGACTGCACTTTTCTCCCACCTCTGCGTCCGCCCTGCGGAGGCTGCCGTGCTGGCAGGAAATGCTGCTGACTAAAAGAAATGGTCACTGTGTGCCCCAGCCGGTCAGGGGACGGGGCATTTGTCTGCAGATCAGGTCATCACTGTTGCTCTCCCGTCTCCTTCCTTGCCTCTCCGCTCTTACCTCTACTTATAAATATTCTCGTCTCCCTCTAATCATTCACAGCAGAAGAGAACGAAACACTGACACTCTTACTACTTCTCCTTCCTCTAGCTCCTGCCTTATCTCTTTGCTTCCCTTCCCAGTGGAGAACCTCCCATCCACTTCTCAGCTCACTGCAATCTGGCGTCTGCCCTCTTGCTAAGAAGCCAAAATTGGAATGTCCACAGTCACCGTGACCTTCTGTAGCTGCAGCCAGTGGACACTGCAGGCTTTCCCTCTCTTCCTCTCTCTGCAGGAGTCGGCACCATCTGCCGCTTCTCCTGCTCTTTCCCCGCGTATCTCTGCTCCAGGATCCACTTCTCTATGGGTCTGAGGCTTCAACCACTGGCTGAAATGCCCAGGGCCTCTCTGGTCTTTGGACTGGTATGAGGGCTACCTTTTAAACATCTTTGTTTAGATACTTCACAGAACTTCATACTCACAGTGAAACTCACTGCCTCGCCACCTTTGCTTCATCCTAATCCTTCACCGTTCTCCATCTTACACAAGACCCCTGAGTGTGAAGCAGAAACATGCTGCTCATCCTGCACTTGCCCGTCTTCCTCTCTCTCCCACATCTGATTGGTCCTCAGTCCTGAATACTCTGCGTGCTGGATCCCTTCTTTGATCTGTCTCTCACTCTTCCTCTTGGCCATTGCCAGTTCAGGTCGGGCTCTTATCAGTTCTTAACTTGGATGACTGTAATGACTTCCTGACCAGGTTCCTTGTCTGCAGCCTTGCTTCCAGCTCTAGTATGCATTGCTACCAAAGTGATACTGCTGTACCCAAATTTTTATCAGTTAACCCCAGGCTTAAACACTTTTAGTGGCTCTTCCATCATCCTTAAGATGAACTCTGAGCAGGTGTTTAAGGCCTTCGGGAATTGCCTCTTGCCTCCCATTCAGTGTGTACCCCCCCTGCCCCACACCCTTTGTCATTTCTATTCTCAGGGCAGACTCGCAGCCAGTGGGAACCTTTTTGCAGTTGCTGAAATGCTTCATGCTTTCTCAGCCCCTGCTAGGCAAGTTTTCCCTCTGCTTGGAACACCCTTCCACACCCCTTCCGTTCCATTTTCATGTATTTAACAGAGAGCTCTGTCTCTCGTTTTAAGCGTTACCTTTATTGAAGTATAATATGCACAAGGAAGAGTATACATGTCGTAAATGTATAGCTTGATGCATGTTCATAAACGGAACCCACCCTGATCTGGTCTCCCTTTTAAGACCCGGAATAAATGATTTCACAGAAACGGTCTCTGACCCTGAACCGCCTTCCCCTCTGCTCCTCTCTTGTCTCTTTCACCCCTGGTGGTCCTCATACCCTGTGCAGATGGTTTGCCTCCTTGCCCATCCCGGCACTCCTCCTCGAGGACAGGCCTTTGGCCTCCATAGCCCACACCTCCTATTAAAGATTCGATAAGTGTTTTCTGGATGAAGGTCTGAATTTTAGGGATAAATGCCCTCCTACCCCCTGTGGAAGAGGAACATTGCCTCGTTTCTGAATATTTGCCTCCTTGGATCCTGAAGATTTAATCTTGCCTGTGGTTAATGATGATGCTTATTCGGTTGCGTTTGGGCCAATCAGCTTAAAGGGCTCTGTAGAAATTAGCTCATTAATCCTCCCAGATCAAGAGTAAGCACTTTGAGTACTTGCACCTGCCTGTGCTGTGCAGGCAGGCAGGCAGCCAGCCAGAGGCCTGGCTTTCCTGAGGTCATTGTTCTGTGAGGTGGCCTCTGCAGATTAAAGGACCCGGAGCTCCCTGCCACAGTCTCCGCGTCCTTTTACTCAGGCATTGCAGAGCAGGGTGGGGGAAGTCCTAGCACGCCTCTCCTCTTCTTTAGAGCTTTCCTTTCTTGAGTGTACCCATGCGCTCTCTCTTGCTGTTTGTGTAGTTATATATAACCCAACCTTGAAGATCTGTGGGCCTTCTTGCTGTGTAGAAATCAGGACTGTTGAAGAAGATCAGGGATACAGGTGAAACACAGCAGCAGAATATCAGACGGGTGGTTTTCGAAGGTTGATACGATGGCAGGAATTGTATTTTTATAAGTGACAAGGGACTGGGGGGTGATAGAATTGGTGTGGTACATGCTAAGACCATAGAACTGGATCTTTTAAAGTCAAAACGAGTCTAATAGGTGTTGTAATTCCTCTGTGGTGTATTTTTGGGAAAGGTTTTTTTCCCCGTTAAAAAAAAGTTCTCCATGTAATCAAGTGAGGTTTTACATATTCCTCCAGGACAGTTTTGCTTAAATTATCCCCAAACAACTCCAAGATGGCTGAAGTGATTCAAGTACTTCAGGTGTTTCTTTTTCCAAATCCGCTGTTCATTGGTCAAGTTTTTGCTGCTAAAGAAGAATTCAGTATATTAATTAGAAAGGCATTTTAGATTTGGCTTAACTGGAAAGCAGAGGAGAAATAGCAGTCCTGTAGAGAATGGATTGGCAGCGCTTTAGTTCAGAATTGATTTAGATAAACACTTTGGGAATCTGATGTGAGTAAATGCTGATGTATTTCAAGTTTCTTCCCATTTGCCAAACAAATATTTGGGAATAAACTCTCACTTAAAGCTTTAAAAAACGTCTTGGACATTGAGGAATTAGATGAATTGACCTTTTAAACTAATTGTATATTTTGATGTATGGGAAAACATCATTTTAAGATAGAACTTAAAACTTCATTTTAAAAGTTTTATTTTCAAACTTCTTCCTAGTAAGTGGCATGTAGTAGCGCTCAGAGGCCTAGTCCTGGGTGTTCATTCACTTCTTCGCTCAGGTGAAAATACACATTCTTGTGACATTTATGGGGTTCAGGTTTCCAACGTTTAGTCACTGATGTACCAGAAGAACTAGTATGGTAAGTAGAGATGGATGACTTTCTATCATGTGAATGATAGATCTTCATTGGGGGAGTGTTTTAGAAGCCAGTGACCTGTGACAATTCTGAAACTTCTCACAATCACTCTATTGATGGTTGAGGTCTTAGAAGAATTTGTGATCTTGTTTTGAACGGTAGCATCAGTTTGTACCGGGGCTTGTAATAAGGGGCATCCCTACTGGTTTCTTTCCTGCTCTGTTTTGTTTGAGGATTGAAAAGGATTCATTTTATGGATTGGTTCCTATTGGCGTGTCTTGTGTTGTTGACATTTTACTTTGAATTATTTGGTCTGTCCTTCCTTCTTCCCTCCCTCACTTCATCCTTTCCTCCCTTCCTTTCCTTTCTTCCTTCCTTTGAAATTGGCAATGTCACCAGCCCCTTTCTTAATTATGAGATGACTCAAGAAAGCAGGGGAAGAGAGTGCCCAGGGATAGGAATGATAGGTCAGTGCTGGCTTTTTAAGGTCAGCTCCTAAGTGAGGAATAGCATAGGAATATAGGGGGATAATGAAATTTAATTTTGGAGGAAACTGAAGAGAAAGTCCATTCCTGTTCCTTTGTTTCTACAACTGAAGATTCTAACAACCTAACTTAATTTGCCTGTGGTCCAGAAGTCCTTAGAATCTCAGGCCAATGCTTCCTACCCGCTTCATTGTTTCTTTTTATCCTTATATTTTGGCTGCGTTGGGTCTTCGTTGCTGTGCGGCTTTCTCTAGCTGCAGTGACCAGGGGCTCTTCTTTGTTGCGGTACGCCGGCTTCTCCATGCGGTGCTCGGGCCTCTCATTGCCGTGGCTTGTCTTTGTTGTGGAACGTGGGCTCTAGGTGTGCGGGCTCAGTAGTTGTGGCTCGCGGGCTCTAGACCGCAGGCTCAGTAGTTGTGGTGCACAGGCTTAGTTGGTCCACGGCATGTGGGATCTTCCCGGACCAGGGCTCGCACCTGTGTCCCTTGCATTGGCAGGCGGATTCTTAACCGCTGCGCCACCAGGGAAGTTCCCAGTTCAGTGTTTTCTTCTACTTACATCACGTTGATTCCTCATTGGTGGGAAGGAGGAAGTTAGAAATGTTATCGACTCAGTGAATTTTATAACTACCATTTTAATGAAGTAAATATATATCTTATCTGGGAACATATTTACCATATAGATATTATAGTAAAAATCTTTCTTTAGAGGGGTTGAAATGATCTTTATATATCTTTCTTCATTAGAGCATGTTTATTTAACACATAAACCAGGTGATATATAAACATAAAATAGTTTCATTTCAACTATCATCTTTTGCCTGGCTGTTAGAATAGACTATAAATATATATTTTTAAAATTAATTAACTCATTTATTTTTGGCTGCGTTGGGTCTTTGTTGCTGCGTGGGCTTTTCTCTAGTTGCGGTGAGCAGGGGCTACTCTTTGTTGCGGTGCGTGGGCTTCTCATTGCGGTGGCTTCTCTTATTGTGGAGCACGGACTCTAGGTGCGCAGGTTCAGTAGTTGTGGCGCACGGGCTTAGTTGCTCCGCGGCATGTGGGATCTTCCCGGACCAGGGCTCGAACCCGTGTGCCCTGCATTGGCAAGCGGATTCTTAACCACTGTACCACCAGGGAAGCCCTAGACTATATTTTTAATCCTTAGTTAGAACCTGTCAGTGAGGTGGAAGTTGTGTGTGTGTGTGTGTGTGTGTGTGTGTGAGAGAGAGAGAGAGAGAGAGAGAGAGAGAGAGAGAGAGAGATGGCAAATAAAAGGTTGAGGAGCAGGAAATAGATGTACTTCAGGGCTGATCATTAGCTGGAGCAGAGCTTCTGCACTAGAGCCAGGTCCCTGCTGCCAGGCTGATAACTTTATAGCAGTCAGAGCAGCAACGGCATTCCTAGCAGTGTCTAGTTCTGAGCTGTCCGGAATGGTAGCCACTAGCCACATGTGGCTATTTCAGTTTGAATTAATTAAAATTAAATAAATTTTGGGGTGGAAAGGAATGAAGAGGCAGAGCACAGAGGATGTTTAGGGCAGTGAAACTGCTCTGTGTGATACCATAATGATGGATACGTGTCATACATTTGTCCAAACCCACAGAATGTACAACACAGAGGGTGAGCCCTAACGTAAACTGTGGGCTTTGAATGCCGAGGATGTGTCAGTGTAAGTTCATCAGTTGTAGCAAATGTACCACTCTTTTGGGGGATGTTGGTAATGCTGGAGGCTTTGCATGTGTGGGAGCAGGGGGTACATGGGAAGTCTCTGCCTTCCTCTCAATTTTGCTGTGACCCTAAAACTGCTTTCAAACAATGAAGTCTTTAAAAATGAAATAACATACAGTTCCTCAGTGACACGAGCCACATTTTCAAGTGCAGCCAACTGTGACTAGTGCAGCTGAGGAACTGTATTTTATTTATTTAATTTTAGGTCTATAACCTGCACTGTCCAGTAAAGTACCTTACTGGATAGTACGGATACAGATTATTTCCATCACCACAAAAAGTCTTACTGGAGAGTGCTGGATGGTAATTTCTCAGAAATGTTCAGAAACTGACTAAATATTATTATGATGGCTGTAAATATCCTGAGGCTACCGCCTGGTAACATGCTAAGGCATTGCCACTGACTTAGAAGTACAAAAGGAGACAAACAATGCTAACCTGATTAAAAAAAAAAAATTGTTTTCACTCTGTGCTCTATTAGAAAGCTAATTGATTCATATTTTCAGAAGGACAGTTATTCTTTTTTGTGTATGGTGAAACAGATACCCCTGTTGACGTAGAAAGACAGTTTTGAAGTATGAGTTTTTATCTTACTCAGTTAACTCATTCTAGGATATTCTTGTGATTACTGTAAACACGGAATCCTCCCGAATGAGATCCAGTATTTTCAGAAGTATCAAAATGTTACATTTCCTTGAGAAATCTCACTTCAGAGTCTTGGGGCTGGATGTGGTAGACAGAATCACTTCAGTTTATCTTCTTCTATGTCATGAAGTAAGAAAGAACTGACAAAATAGTTTTTTTGGTGAAATTACAAAGACATTGTGAAATTAACTCCCCTTAGAAAAAAAATGATACCTGTGTCAGTTTTAGTCACTTAAATGGTGAGTTTGAATCATGGTCCCTTCTTTTCCCTTGATTTTAAAACAATTCGGTAATTGAGTAATTAAGGGATTTAATAGTTTAGTCTAAGTTATATAACACAAAGCAAATAAAACGTTCAGTATTGAAGTCAGTACCTTAACAGAAATTCAAACTCGGTCATCACTGTTTGGTTAGGACACCTTTTTTGTTAGGAGAGGGAATTAATGACATGGGGTGGGTGAAAACAAATATCTATGTAGGGAGATTAACTGGGTTTAATTTTGGGCAATTCAGAAACAGTTTGTACTTTCTTATGTTTAGTGTCCCTAGGGTGACTGGGGCCATCACAGAGAATGCTTTACTATGTAATCCTTTTTTATTTTTCCTCATAGATGCCCTGTCAAGTTTCTGGAGTCCTAAATCCAGTGCCTGACCTTCAACAAGGGCCGTTGCGGAAACATTTTTAATATGGCAGTTGGGTGGCTGAAATAGTACTAGGGGAAGTGTCTCTGTGTATTTTCAAATTAATGATCATTAGGACAAATTTAAGAATAGTGATATTTTTGGCATAAGTCTAGATCAGGACTAGATTGTATATCTTTACTAAAATAAATTCTCATTGGTTGTTTAAAAAGTGACAGTCTCGGGCTTCCCTGGTGGCGCAGTGGTTGAGAGTCCGCCTGCCGATGCAGGGGACATGGGTTCGTGGCCTGGTCCGGGAGGATCCCGCATGCTGCGGAGCAACTAAGCCCGTGAGCCATGGCCGCTGAGCCTGCGCGTCCGGAGCCTGTGCTCCACAACGGGAGAGGCCACAACAGTGAGAGGCCCGCGTACCGCAAAAAAAAAAAAAAAAAAAAAAGTGACAGTCTCTAGGGTGAAGAGATAATGAGCCTCTTAGTTCATCTATAGCCATCTTCCTGATTGTTTCCATAGAAGCAGCAAGACTGTTTAAAGGCTATAATTTCATGTCCTACTCTTCAGAGCCCATTAAAAATAGGCAACATAGGCGGCTTTGTAGCTTATATATTTGCTTAAATAGTCTTAAAGACAAAGACGGTAACTGCTGTGCGGTCACTGGGATAGGTAAACATTGCAGTCAGGCACTTGTTTGGCTTTTGCTTATAGGTTATGGTCCATTTAGCCTCCTGAATTAGGAGTGACATTTTTGGGAGTTCCATGGTGGCCTAGTGGTTAAGGATTCCAGGCTTTCACTGCCGTGGCCTGGGTTCAATCTCTGGTTGGGGAAGATCCCACAAGCTGTGTGGCATGGCCAAAAAAGAAGAGTGACATTGTTCTCGGCTATATGTAGTTGTTTAAAAATGAAATAATCTCTTGGAGCTCCTTGGAAGAAAGGGAGTGACAAAAATGTGAAAAGGTGGTATTTATGGGGTCTGACCAACTTCAAAATTAATCATATCAGGACTGATATTTCAAGGGGACATAGTGGGAGAGGGTCCACTTATACTTTATAGCGACATTTTATTTTAAATTAAAAAATTACCCATTTCTATCAGCCCTCTTATGAAGAAACGAGACTGATTTTCTAATGTGACATTAATTTGCTTTTAAGGTATTGCCCAAGCTGTTTTTATCAGTTGTAGCTTGATCAGAATCGTTGTTTAACCTTACAAAATGACTCTAGTCTGAACAGTGCTGTTAGTTGTTTAAAGTCAGTTTTGTTTACTGTTATTTTTAATAGATTCTGCATCACTGCTTCATAGAAGTAATGAGATTATCCGGGACTGTGGTTTGCAATTACAACAAGCAATTTGTCTAGAGGCAGTGATAGCAATAGCAGAAGCTGAGGGACTGTGAGGATGTGTAATAGAGGGGTTGGGTGTGAGATTCCAAAACCAGATCTGTGAAGCCAGAGACAAGATGGGATCATTGGAAGGCAAAGACTAGCATGAGGCAGCAAAAGACCTCGGATCTGAGCAGGAGTGAATAAGATGGAAAGTAAGGACTCAGGGGCATTTCCACGTTTTGCAGGGGTTCAGCAAGGGGCCAAGGCAAGTAGGGACAATGAAACTTTTCCCAGAAAGTTTTAGTGGCAGCATCTTGCTGAGGTGGGCCCCTCTTTTGAAGCTTTGCCTTCAAGGGAGGGTGTCTCTGATGAACAGAAAGGCTCAGTTCTGATGGTCTCTGCGTCAGCTATGTATAGCTGTGTAACAAACCACCCCAAAACTTAATGGCTTAATATAATGACCTTTTTATTTGCTTACAGTTCCATGGGTTGGCAGTTTGGGCTTCACTGGGCAGTTCTGCTGGTCTTGCCTAGGGACAGTCTGTGACCAGCTAGGCTGGGGCTATCTATATTAAGATGGTCTCATCATGTATGTGGTGGTTGGTGCTGGCTGTTGGCTGGCCCTCTCTTTCCGTTGATTCCTCATTCTCAAGCAAGTGTGCCCGTACTTCATCCCTTGGCTGTGTTCCAAGGTAGCTGGAGTGGAGCTGCAAGGACTCTTGAGGCCTGGGCTTGGTGGTGACAAAGCGTCACTGTGTCTCTTTCAGTTGGTCAGAGCACATCACAGGGTAGCTCAGGCTCAGGCGGGAGGGAGATCGATTTTCCTGCTTGCTGGGAGGAACGGTAAAATCACATGGTAAAGGGACATGTGTACAGAGACGGGAGGAATTCTTATTACCATCTTTGCAAACTCTCTACCACACAGCTTTATGAGTACACAATGTTTGTCATTCATTTAACATTCGTTTCTAACTTGTGGTAGGGGAGCTAATTACCTGACTGCCTTACCCCTGATTGTTATAGTGTGGTTGATTACAGGTTTCATAAACTAATTTTTTGTGTGAACCATCCATCAGCATGATTTTGGCTAGAAAAGTGGCTTTAGAAATGTATAACTTTCTAAGAAATCTAAACATGTCTTTTCTAATGTAACATTTGAAGGGCAGAGGGGTGTGGTGTGTGTGTGTGTGTGTGTAATGCTGATCCTTTTTTAGCCTTGAGGTGTTCTATTCCAGACTGACCTTCTTAAAACTCAAGAGCACCACATTAAAAATATAGATTGTTTGCATGCGTATGTAATTATTTCTCCTGCCTCATAGAAGTCAGTGAAGTAGGTCTATCACAGTTCTAAAAACAACAGATTTTCTGTGCATCACTCAGTTTAAAGGTAGATTGTTGCTTAGACAATTATGAAAGTTTCTTTACTTTGAAGTCAATCCAGCAATATTGTACTGCCCGTTTTATAGTCATTTTTCAAAAAATAATTGCCGGCCTATTAGGATAAAAATATTAGAAACCCATTAATAGTTATTGACAGAAGTTGCCCATCATATACTAATGGCAGAAATCATAGAAGGACGGGAGTTGTGCAAGTATACCATTTTTTAAATTGCAATGTCTTTCTGGTAAACGCCCTTACAAAATATTATATGCTTTTAGATGTGGAAAGAGGGCTGGGTGTTATCTTTATACATATACAGATTTAAATGCTAAGTGGCTTGCTGTTTATTCCAAAGGGGAGACAGATCTGTACATGGATAAAATATGTGAAACTGGTTGGCTCACACTGCTTTCTCACATTAAGGAAGAAAGGCTGAGAAAAGGATGTTACCAAGACCTCTGAGTTATTAAAAAAACCTCCAATCTAATTTATTTTAAAGTTCCAAAATATCATTCAAGTAATAATAGATGGTCATTATAGAAAGTTTGGATAATACAGATGGATAAAAAGGGGGGAAAAATCACCAGTTACCACCTGGCCCAGGACTAGATGCTATTTGTGTGGCCTCTCCCGTTGCGGAGCACAGGCTCCGGATGCACAGGCCCAGCGGCCATGGCTCACAGGACCAGCCGCTCCGCGGCATGTGGGATCTTCCCGGAACGGGGCATGAACCCGTGTCCCCTCCATCAGCAGGAGGACTCTCAACCACTGCGCCACCAGGGAAGCCCTAGATGCTATTTGAATTTTGCTGGAGGAGTGTAAGTTTAAATGGGATAGGACAACAGAAAAACATAAATTGATATTTTTGGAAATTAATACTTTTCAGCATTCCCAGTACTTTCACATTTAATTTGTTTAGAGCAAGAAAAATAAACTAGTCTTAGATTAATACTTGCTTGGCAAAAGTGATTTGTTTTTTGAGAACTTGGTACATACTGAGAGTCAAGCATACTGTATGATTACTGGACAGAGAACTTACGTGTATTTTTCTCACACTTAAGTGTTCTTGGAATACATTTACAATCTAATCTTAATGTCTGTGTTACAGTTCATTTCTTAGAAGTATCTGTTACGCTTTGGCTTTTGTCCTCTATGTGTTACGGATCACCGTATTTGGTACTTGGCTAATGGGAAGTGAAAACATCTTAACAAAGTTCTGGGATAGAAGTAAATTAAGAGTGAGTAACTTTCCCGTTGTTTGTGGGTATGTTTGAGCACAGTAATGACTTTTAGATTTCACATTGACCTTTCATATCAAACCTCGAGCTGGCAGCGAGAATTTTCTAGATTGGTAAGATATCTTTTTGTAGAACTGGCTTTTTGATTTCAGGGACATGTGGGAGAAAGGAATCTCTAGGAATTTAATTTGATGATCTGAATGTTGAGCTTTTCAGTCTTTTAAGGTTGAATTTCATAGCATTTTGAACAAAAGAATGAAATACCTGTTGGCACGACTAGTCTTTATTTTATTAAAAAAGTTTTAAATTACAAAGATATAATAAATACTTTTGTGTCAAATAGGTGAAAATAACAACCCTCAAATTTTCATTCCCCAGCGATACACACCAAATTGACCATACAGGGTATCCTTCTAGATGTTTTTCTGTGTATAAATATACACATAGATTTTTTCTGAATGTAAATATTGTACATGAAATGTGGTAACTATGCATCATATTCTACCACTTAACAGATTTTACTTCTACAAGTAATATATATTATATGTATATTTTAGTCCTGTGTATTTTTTATATGTATTTGTAGTAAAATATTATAAATATTCACAGCTTTCATTCTAAGTCATTTCTTATAGATCCACATTTTAAAATATGCCAATTTATTTCTATTCCGGGTCCATTTCTATTCTGTGGATGTACTTTATTTAACCAGTCCTCTAGTGATTAACTTATTGGTTGTCTCCAGGGTTCCACACTTCTGTGGGATGGATACCCAGAAGTGGGATTGCAGGGACTAGTGGTATTGCCATTTGTACTTTTGCTAGATACTGTGAAAAATCTCCTGCACTTTTTATGTTAATTAATTGCCCTCTTAGTTGCTCCCATTTCTGGTCTTAAAGATAGAAGCGTGTTAGATTGAGGTGGCATCTTGCCTTATTCCGTACTTGACCCAGACCTACAATATCTAAGACTAGGAGGAGAAAATGGTGGTGGGTTGGAAAGAGACAATAATCACCCAAGTTTAAGAAATCAAAGTTGCATCACTTTATGAACTAAAACAGTGAAAGGTCGTGCAGTTTATTACTATGGACAAATGTATGGAAAGACTTTCTGAATTGGTGAAAAGTCTGGGTTATAGAATGTAACTAAATTGATTAATATACCCATTTGGTTAAAAGGACCCGGGATTCACTAAAATTACCCCCACGTCACAGGGCATTCTTTATAAAGGTAGATATGGGGATGGGGAGACAGGCGTCTCATCCATCATCCCAGGTTTTGCAGCAGCCCAGGAAAAAACTGAGCCTCTAGGTCTTTGGGAATTGCAGTCAAATATATTCTCGTGAACCCTGGGAGTGGACAAGACCTCAGCAGCAGGAATTTTTGGATCCTCACTTCCGGATCCTCTAACCTTGGTGTGACTTAGCCAGTCACTGTGCGTCTGCTTTTGCTTGTGTCTACCTGTTCCTCTCTTCTGCTGAGTCAGGATTTTGGCTCATTTCATAATCCTTACGGCCCTTTCAGCTTCTCTTTTCCTCTTTCCCTTTTAGCCATAGCGTCGGCTGCTAATTGCTGGCTGTTTCTCAATCTTAATCCCAAAGATTGAGAATCTAGTTTTTACCAGAGTCCCTGCATAGACACCTCCCAGCCAATGAACTGCCGCCTTAAGCTCAGGTGCCCTCCTTGGATAAGGATTTAACATCAGAAGCTCCCATCGGGGAAGGGAACTTGGATGTGGCAGGCACCACAAGTTAGTGTTTAATGTAACATTACTCTTAGATAAGTAACCCGTCTAGAGTGTAATCCCGAGTAATGCACTTTTTTAAAATTAAAAAGTATATACTTATGATATGCTTTAAAAGCAGTTTATTCATTGAAGTCAGTAAATACTTCCCTGGGAAGCAACCCCCCTTTTCCCATATGGAATGTAAATTTGGAAAAATTGTGCCCTGTCACAGTTGTAAATTGTCTTCAGTTCTGCAATACTGATGCCTGGATCATGAGATATGGTCTTGCCTTTTCTGCTGGACTTGAAAGTGCTATGAAATAGTTCATCCTGTTTATGTAATGATGGTGAAGTTCTGAAAAATATACCTAGAACCCAAAACTCCTGGAACAGCTCATTTTCCTATGTGAATATTTTTTATCTCAACTGTATCTTTCCTGTGTACATTGAGAAGGGTATCGGGTTCTTCCTAATTTCGTTAGGTGTTTGGCGCTCCAGCGTTTCAGAGGTGAAGAGTTGCTAATATGTTTCTCTGGAAGGTTTCTCTAAGCTGTTCTGTTTTCTTCCTGAGGGTTACTATCAAGTATCCACCCACATCCCCTTTTTCTTGTTTTCTTCTCTCCTTAACCCAGGTTTGCTTCTCTTTCAAGTAAAGGCTGGCAGGCTGAGTGTTTCAGTGACTCTTGAATTCCTGAGTCCTTCATTTTGGTGCCTGTGTCTCCCAGCATCTCAAAGGGCAGTTTCCGTGTTACTTTCAAAAATGAGAACCATGCTCATAAAATGCTGTCTTAGTGTGTTTTCAGATCACTTGAAATGTAATCTGATTTGCGAGGCAGCATTTAAGCTCCTGTTACCAAAAGGTTTTAATTATCATTTTGTAGGAATTTTTGTTGGGTCAGAGAAAGATGAACAACATATTTGCCTTTTGAAAGGACACCAAATGGTTTTATTTCATTTGGGGAAGTTTCTTCTGATGGTCTTGAATTCTGTGTTTTAATCTGCTTAAAAATGCCTTTTAGCACATAAGCAAAATTAAACATTATTTTATTAAAGTCTGTGCAATGCTCTTTATTATTTTGGAGAAAAATCTCTTAAATACTTTTCTGGTAAGGCCATGAGTAATTTAAAGCTTTCATTTTGACAGCCTGGTCTTAGCTGATAGACATGCTAATCTCTATTTGATTGCTTTGGTGGGGAGTTGGAAATCACTGAGTGCCTGGCTTAGAGTGTGCTTATAACTGTGCTTTCTTTGGGTTTTCATTTTGTGAAATAATAAAGTGAATTTCCCTACATGTTGTTTTAGTATATTTGTTCATCTGATTTCCAGATTTAAATGAAAAGTTTAACCATTTTCCCTTTTGGTGACATGTCCCTTTGTTTATCCACCCCCCCACACACTTTTTTTTTTTTAATAAATGCTGGTGAACACACATGTATGTGTAGAGGCCCTTTCATCTAGGAAAATGGATTTTTTTGTGTTTTAAGAATTTCCCATTCTTTTCTGTTTTGGTTTAATTTTCATTACATTCTTTTCATTCTCCTTTGGAAGTGCCAAAATGTGGCAGAAATATGATTACATATAGAATATAGGACTATATATCACTTTTTTTCTTTATGTGTATAGAGGGAAGAGAGATATATGGGTGTAAAATTACATATGACCGAAGAAAAATTAGGGCTGATGCAAGTTATTTGACTCTTGGGGGAGAATTTTATTTAATACCTCCTGAGATATAGTTATCTTTTTTTTTTAATATTTATTTATTTGGTTGTGCTGGGTCAGGTGGACTCCTTAGTTGTGGCTCGCAGGCTCCTTAGTTGCAGCTTGCCAGCTCCTTAGTTGTGGCAGGCGGGCTCCTTAGTTGCAGCTCATGGGCTCCTTAGTTGCAGCATGCAGCCTCCTTAGTTGTGGCATGCTAACTCTTAGTTGTGGCATGCATGTGGGATCTAGTTCCCTGACCAGGGATTGAACCCATGGGAGATCGGAGTCTTAACCACTGTGCTACCAGGAAAGTCCCTGAGATATAGTTATCTGTGAAAAAAAAAAAGTCGAGAATTAAAATTCTTGGAGGTTTTTTTCCCTCTATATCATGAAGACTTGAGGACATGTAAAGATGATTCAAGTCGACAGGATGATTCCGATACAAATTTATGGAGTACCCACTGTATGCCAAGGACTGGACCAAGTACTTTACATACTTTATGCCTCATCTTTACCTTATTCCTGCTGGGATTGGTATGATTATCCCAGTTTTATAAATTAGGAAGCACAGACTTGGGTGATCACATTACCTTTCGAAGGTCACACAGCTGGATCTGAACCCAGTGACGTCTGATTGTAAAGCCCCTGCCCTTTCCAGGGTTCCCTTTGCCTCCTCTGCTTTTGCTAAGCCATCTGCCTTTAGGATTCTCAAGCTATCAGGACAAGGAGTTAATTTCCAGAAGAAAGGTCGCTGCTTTAAAAGCAGCATCACATGGCATTAAAGCTGGAACTTGCACATTAGGCCAACTCGGCTTGGAGCCCATTGGCATCATTTACCAGCTTTGTGACTGCGAGGCAGTTCCTGGGCCTCATTGAGCTTCGTGGTATTTCATCATCAAAATTAGGACCATCGTATCAGCTTTGCAGGATAATATAATGCATAATAAATAATAATGGTGACGATGATTATCGTAATAGTAGTTAGCACTGAGGAGCTGTTATGTGTCAACCCCTGAACTAAACGCTTTTCATAGTTCGTTCATTTAATCCTCACAACAGCCCGATGAGGCAGCTTCAGTTACCCCTGTTTGACATAGAAAGTCATCAGTACGTGAAGGCTGTTTTATTTATTTATTGCTGTGTTAGGTCTTTGTTGCTGTGTGCGGGCTTTCTCTAGTTGTGGCGAGCGGGGGCTACTCTTCGTTGTGGAGCGTGGGCTTCTCATTGTGGTGGCTTTTCTTGTTGGGAGCACGGCTCTAGGCGTGCGGGCTTCAGTAGTTGTGGCACGTGGGCTCAGTAGTTGTGGCTTGCGGGCTCTAGAGTTCAGGCTCAGTAGTTGTGGCGCACGGGCTTAGTTGCTCCGCGGCATGTGGGATCTTCCTGGACCAGGGCTTGAAGCTGTGTCCCTGCATTGGCAGGCGGATTCTTTTTCTGTTTTGTTTTTTAAACATCTTTATTGGAGTATAATTGCTTCACAATGGTGTGCTAGTCTCTGCTCTGCAACAAAGTGAATCAGCCATACATATATCCCCATATCTCTTCCCTCTTGTGTCTCCCTCCCTCCCACCCTCCCTATCCCACCCCTCTAGGTGGTCACAAAGCACCGAGCTGATCTCCCTGTGCTATGCAGCTGCTTCCTACTAGCTATCAGTTTTACATTTGGTAGTATATATATTATATCCATGCCACTCTCTCACTTTGTCCCAGCTTACCCTTTCCCCTCCCCGTGTCCTCAGGTCCATTCTCTACGTCTGCATCTTTATTCCCGTCCTGCCACTAGGTTCTTCATGACCATTTTTTGTTTTTTTGTTTTTTTTTTTTCAATACGTGGGCCTCTCACTGTTGTGGCCTCTCCCGTTGCGGAGCACAGGCTCCGGACGCGCAGGCTCAGCGGCCATGGCTCATGGGCCCAGCCGCTCCGCGGCATATGGGATCTTCCCGGACCGGGGCACGAACCCGCGTCCCCTGCATCGGCAGGCGGACTCTCAACCACTGCGCCACCAGGGAAGCCCCATTTTTTGTTTTTTTTTTTAAGATTCCATATATATCTGTTAGCACACGTTATTTGTTATTCTCTTTCTGACTTACTACAGACTCTAGGTCCATCCACCTCACTACAAATAACTCAGTTTCGTTTCTTTTTATGGCGGCAGGCAGATTCTTAACCACTGCACCACCAAGGAAGTCCCAAGGCTGTTTTTATTATTTATATTTTCTTTAAAAAAATTATATCGGAGTATTGTTGATTTACAGTGTTGTGTTAGTTTCAGGTATACAGCAATATTATTTATATTTTCCACAATATTATTTATATTTCCTTTCCATTGGTACGGATAATTGAGTATTCAATAACTTAGAGAATCCACTGTCATTCAACAAACTTTACTTAACACCTGTTGTATGGTTATTAAAATAGGTAGTGATTTTATCTCCAAGCTTTTTATCTTAGTGATAACTGTTTCACATATAACTAATATTTTAACAGGTTTCTTTTGTGTTGTTAAACAGGATTAATCTTACAACTCAAGTACTTATTTAAACATTTAACAGACAGGAAAACCATGGACAGAAGTGCCTACATTCCGAACCAATTTTTTTAAAAAAATAAATTTATTTATTTAATTTATTTATTTTTGGCTGCGTTGGGTCTTCATTGCGGTGCGCGGGCTTCTCACTGCAGTGGCTTCTCTTGTTGTGGAGCACAGGCTCTAGGCACGCAGGCTTCAGTAGTTCTGGCATGCAGGCTCAGTAGTTGTGGCTTGCGGGCTCTAGAGTGCAGCAGGCTCAGTAGTTGTGGCGCACGGGCTTGGTTGCTCTGTGGCATGTGGAATCTTCCTGGACCAGGGCTCTAACCGTGTCCCCTGCATTGGCAGGCGGATTCTTAACCACTGTGCCACCAGGGAAACCCCCGAACCAATTTTTATGTGTCTTCAAAATAAAGTAACGCCACTATGTTGATAGAAAGGGCTCTGGAGATTATATGAGAGGATGAGGAATCTTTAAAAAATGTCCTCTGCTGTCTGTCCTCCCATCCTTTCTTCTTTATCATATGACGTACCCCCAAATTCAATCAGTAAATATATGCATAAAGCAGCAATTCTCATGGCCTGTCATCTACCTAAATCAATGATGGGGGTCTTGGGAGGTTTAAAAAAGTTACTAACATTAATGCTGATGTGTTGACAACTGTAGAGAACACAGAATTTTGGCAGTGGGCTCAAATGCATTTCATTATAGAAGAGAGAAAATTGTAGAGCTTCGCTCGTGTACTTCCCAACATTGAAACCAGACTAAAAAATTCAGCCAAAACGGCAGACTGTTAAACATTTAAAAGAAAAGAAAACAAAACAAACCTGTGCAAACATACTAATCTCTAAATATTCCTATAATACCCTGGAATCTCGTGGCTGGTAGTCAGAGGCCTCGTGTGGGTTAAGAAGGTTGTTCCACACATATTGAAGAAAGTGGAACGATGGTTCTTAGAACCCAGAGAAGAGGTTAGGGATGAGTCTGTTCTTTAGAAAGACCTGAGTGGATGTGAGCTGGCCGAAGGTCTGAATTTATACAGCTCCCTGCTTTTACTTGATCAGAGGGTGGGTTGATTGTCCTCCACCTATTTATTTGGTGTTCGCTGAGCTCCGGTGTGTGCCAGGCATTGCTGCATCTTGGTGGTATAAAATGGAGCTCCCTTTGGGGTCTGACCTTGAGGAACTTAGAAGGTCTAGAATATGGGCTTCCCTGGTGGTGCAGTGGTTGAGAGTCCGCCTGCCGATGCAGGGGACGCGGGTTCGTGCCCTGGTCCGGGAAGATCCCACATGCCGCGGAGCGGCTAGGCCCGTGAGCCATGGCCGCTGAACCTGTGCGTCCGGAGCCTCTGCTCGCAGTGGGAGAGGCCACAACAGTGAGAGGCCTGCGACCCCCCCCCCAAAAAAAAAAAAAAAGAAAGAAGGTCTACAGGAGAAAACAGACAGGGAACGGATTACACCCCAGTGAGGTCATTCTGTAGTGGACGTGTGTAACTAAGATTCAGAGCTAATCACCTCTTCTCCTAAGTCCTTCTGACTTTACCATCAGCCTGTCATATAGGTATTGTCAGAATTTTAAAGGAAGGGATTTCAAATCCAAGTTGTGAAACTCCTGCCACCTACTGTGTGTTGTAAAGTTTGTTCCAAGGCAGAATTGTGGTGAGAGATAGACAGGACTAATGTTTCGATGAGATTTGGAAATTCTCTTCATCAAAAGCAATTTCTGAAGTTTATTACTGTCTATACAAACATGAGTTAAATGCTAACATTAGTTGGATATCTGTATATGTAAGTATGTGTATGTATGAATCTGTGTCTGGCTTTTTGATGCGCATGTATTAACATGCTTTTATCTTGTATATAAGCTGTGGACTCTTAGACAATCAGTGTTTAAACTTTCAACAAGGAAGAGAACTAATGAAAAGGAACAATGGTTTTTTTGTTTTCCCAGTAATTACATTTATCATTGTTCTGAAAACTCAACAAACGACCACAGGATGTGAATTTAATCAAGTTGTGCCTTTGAACAAAGATACCCTGGTTGTAGTGGAATTTTTTTACTTCCCATCATCCTGCCCACATGTTCCCTCGCCTCCGAAATCAACAGCAGTTCACTGTGGTTGAACCAACTTAACAAATAATAATTTCAAAAGAAAAAGAAATGGATTTGGGAAGCAAAAGGAACTATTGTTTCTACTCTGTCTCCTAGATCAGCATTTGAAATCAAAGATTTTAACCTTTTACTAGAAAAATATTTTTCTGTGTACGGTGGCCCTCTTTAAAATATAACCCCTTCTTTATAGCCTAGATTTAATTGGAGGTGCTATTTGAATGAGTGAGGCAGGGTATATCATCTTAATCCCTTCATTTGCCCACGTGTACAATTATATTATGTTTGACAGTTTAAATAAAAAGTTTTTTACTTTTTGTTTTTTTTTATCCAGAAGAAACTAAAGCATTTAGTGGAGGAGTATTTAGAACCAGAACTTTTCCTAGAAATACTGGCTTTCATTTGATGGACTGTTTTTCTTGATCCAGTAGAAATGCCTTGCCTTTGATTTCAACGTCTCTTTTGGCATTGCCTATACATGTCATCTCCTTGAGAGAAAAAGCTCTGTGTCTGTGTTGTTGGTCTTCAGCACTTCATCAGTGCTTGTTAATAGCTACTCTTCCCAGTACTTTACATGCATATTTTATTTAGTACTCATATCAAGCCAGTGAAAAAACCAAAGTCTTAAGATTACAAAAATTTGCCAAGGACAGATTTGGTTTCTGTTTCTTCAAAGTCCATACTCTTTTTTTTTTTTTTTTGCTGTACGCGGGCCTCTCACTGTTGTGGTCTCTCCCATTGCGGAGCACAGGCTCGGGACGCGCAGGCTCAGCGGCCATGGCTCACGGGCCTAGCCGCTCCGCAGCATGTGGGATCTTCCCGGACCGGGGCACGAACCACTGTCCCCTGCATTGGCAGGCGGACTCCCAACCACTGCGCCACCAGGGAAGCCCCGAAGTCCATACTCTTAACCATCATTGTCATACAGCTTAGAGTGGCTTTCTCTTTGTCTCAGAATTCTCACCAGGTAAGCCAGCTGCACCACTGTCACTTCTCTGCAGAGAGATGCTTTCTTTGGCATTTATTGCTCTTGTTAATTGAGCCGTTTAGTTTCATCCCCTTTTTCTCACATTGAAATCTGTTAACAAAGAGAAACATTGATTATCACGATTATTCAGGTACACAAGCAAATGAAGACTGTTCATCTCTTTTCTGCATGAATACTCCATAGCATGCCATTATGATCTGAGGTGCATTCCACGGTAAGATAAGCAAATAGTGCTTACATGATAAAGTTTAAAGCAAATAAATCAATCAAAATTAGCAATAGATAGATAAAAAACTAGATGAAAGCAAGAAAAGCAGGTTAAAGAAACTTGACTTGTCTTCCATCATAACATCAAGGTAAGCGATGGCCTGGAAGGCCGTCTGTGAAGCCTCATCGTTTGAAAGGTTGACTCTAAGAAATGGCTTCTTTTGTTCCTAAGCCTGCATCATTAGGCAGCACTGAGCTTGCCAGGAAAGTAGTCGAGAGACCAGAGTGTTTTTGCATTAAGAGGGGAGTGCTAGCTTGCTACAGACCACTCAGAGAACAGATCAGGGATGGGCTAGGTAAGTTTTCTTCTTTAGGTGAGGGCATCTGTCTGATAGACATTGGGTTTGGACAGTGGAAGGACAGAGACCTACAAACAACCCTCTGTGATCTAGTAGGAGGGAAGTAAAAGAAGCCACAGGAAAAGCCCTCCCCTCCCGAGGAAGGGGACAGGGCTATGAGACCTCCTCATCATGGGGTGGGAGGAAGTCCCCCTACTCATGACTTACCTGTGCTCTGTAAGGCAGCTGACCAACAAATTGAGAGTTAAGTGTATATGCCGAGATGTGAACACATTCAAAGTATTGAATTTTTTTTTTTTTCTTCACTTAATGGCCGTAAAGAGTCACGTTTGGTCCACCAAGGTGCTTTAGGTACCACATTAGACTGGTAAGGAATGGAGAATTTTGCCTGGCCAAGGTAGCAGTGCCTCCCAAGGACTGGTGTTACCTTCGTGGGTACCTGGGATCATTTGCTCATCTCTTAGACTAATTGGATACCTCTTCTCCCCTAAACAAATAGTACTAGATGGAAAAGGAACAGAGAAAGGCAGTGATCATCCCACATTTCATACTGCTCTGTTTGATTTCACTTTGAAGACAGGGCAGTTGGCGATCATAGCAGGTGATGTCAGTTGCCATGATGTGTCTCTGCTCCTCTTACTTCCAGCCCTGCTCGTCTGCTCTTTTAGGATTTCATCTTTTTTTTTTTTCTTGCATATTATTTAAGACCCTCCGTGATCTATCTGGTCCTAGTCTGCTTTTTTCAAGTAATCTTTCATTACTCTAGACTTGTACTATTTCCTTCTTCCTGAAAATAAATGGTTAGTCCCACCTTTTTGCCTTTTTTGCTCCTTTGGCTACTTTCTAAGAGTGGTAGCATCCCTGTTTTTTTCCGCCTGGTATATAAATTATATGAGTCTTTCAAGGTTCAACCCAAATGCCTATTGCAAACTCTTGATTTATTCAGTTCTTAGGGAAAATCACCTATAACTAGATAATGCAGCTATGTGGGCATAAAGCTTATTTGCTCTGGTAACTTTTAAATCCTTGAGAATAGGAAACATGTCTGCCCCAGGTTTTATATCCTGAGTAATGTTCAACATGGTTCTTGCCACTTGGCAGGAGCCGGTGGTCATTTGTTGAGTGGCTGTATGAACATCAGTCTTCTGACCTGTTTGTGTCCAGTTCAGGCTTTCTCACCTCCCTTTTAGACCTTTTGGAATCCGTTTTTATTTATTTTACTTTTCTGGGAGTTTGGCGGGAGGAGGAGAAGTCTGTCCTCTGCTCTTGCCTTTGCTCTCTGTGCCTGGAATTACCTCTGGGGAAATGTGACACTTTTTGCTTTTGTCTCAGGCTTTCCAGGCTAATGTGGAGAAGTTTCTCTCAGGTCGGTGGTGTTCTTTAGGTGACTTGTTCTTGCCAACCCTCCTTGGGGAGCCTTTGTTGGGGAGGACGGGGAGGGCAGAGGATATGGGCACCTCTGCCCTTACCTTGGTACGTGTGGTGTTTCTGTATCCCATGGTCACTGCTTCTGATGGTAGGACTTTGACCTGACTGGTCAGCTTCCCAGGAAAGATGATACATGTTGATACTGTGAAAGTGAACTTTCCCAAGACATTCTTTGGGGAATTTTCAACGCTTTTGTGGTTCTGTGCAAGTCACTTACCTACTTTGGACATCCAGGCCAGGCTGCAGGACCCTCTGTACAAATGAAACAAAATCTTCTGCTGTCCTGTGGGACTTCAGTGATGGACAGCAACAGTGCCGCTGATTCCAGAGAAAGGTTTTGTTGGGCAGAGCACAGGACTTGTGTGCGGTACCCTCTTCCAATTTATGTGGTCTGGTGCTGTGTAAATCCTTTCTTGGTCAGGATTCCCATCAGCAAGAGTAACTTCCATTTATTTCCTCCTTAATGATGACACAGTATTATAAGATGTTTACATTATTCCTATACATATTGTATTTTCAAAGTGGAGAGAATTTAAGTGATTTGCTGCTAGTAAGCTTTTTCTAAGTCATGATGCTAACATGGACTTGACCTTAAAATCAGTAGTTAATGCTTTTTCCTCTTTTTTAATACACATTCGCTTCCCGGACTGGCTTTGATTATCTATCCATCCATCCATCCATGTCCATATCCATATCTATACATATTCATTGAGTATATTCATGAATATATATATATATATATATATTCATTCATTCTATATATGAAGATCGGTAGGAAATTGAACAAGGTAGATCTGTAGTGGAACACATTCCCCGTGTGACAAGGAATTCCAGTATGTTACTTTCCAGGCTTCCTTTGTGGAATGTTCTTCTTAGATAAGTGGGAAGAATGGGATGCTTTTGAAGATACTGGTAGAGTGGCAGTGAAACACATCACCTACTTGGGTTTTGGGAGTTGGTTCAGGCTGGTAAGGAAATGCCTTGTGGTAATACAGCCCTGGCAGGCCTAAGAGAAGTCTCCTTTACCTGACACAGTGCATCTGCTATTGCTGAGAAGCCAGGGCTGGAGCTGACCTCATCCCTCATCCCAGCCAGGTGCTCCATCCTTGGCCACACAGCACCTGGGCTGGCTTTTTAAGGAGACCCTGCTGGGGAAAGCTTCCTGGTACGGAGAAGGGACAGGCTGTGCAGATAGCTGCCCAGCTGGGGAGGCCTGATGCAGACCTGACTGAGACCTCCTTGGGAGATTAAAGTCCTCTCTTGTTCATGAGCTCATCTGTGGATAAGAGGTGCTGTGGTGGAATGGGCTTTGCCTTTAGAAGGTGGAAAGTACCCAAATGATGCATTCTTTTGAGTGCAGCTTTAACGTTTCTCAGCCTAAAGACTAAAGACATATTTCTGTAAGGTTTGCTCAAGCTAAGAATGGTGATTCGCCACTTCATTAGATGGCTCACCTCCCTGAAAAAAGACATTTAGCCTCTTCTCCTGGACTGCCCTGAACCAGGAATTTCTTGCAGGAATTCCAAGGACATCCTTAAACAGCCAAACACAACTTCTGCCTTGGTGTGTAGGCACACTTCTGTTTCTGTCAAAGTAAATCAGGCTGGTAAGTCATAAATTAGGAAAACATTTTGGGACTTGTGTTTATTTATTTAACAAGTAGAATAAATAGCTGGCCTCAGAAAACCCAAAACAAAACAAAAACAAAAATCCAATCTCGGGTCAGTTGACAGAGGATCGTTTTACTGTTTGCCAACAGTGAGGCTGTACCTTCTCTGGGAGGTGGGAAGCCTTTCCTCTGTCATTCTCTGATCTTACTCGCTGTCCCCTTCCATCTTTTGTCACCTTGCTCTTCTTGCCTCTGCCCCATGAGTTGGGTGGGGACATGAAAGCCTAGGAGGGAAGTGCTGGGGGCCCTTTCCTATCTCAACTGTTTATTTCCCTGTCTCTTCTCCCTGTTACAAAGTTTCTCCTTGATTTGCTTTTATCAAGTTTGTGAATGCCTCCCTTTGTCAAGCTTATTGGAATGCCCTGTGGGAGGGATGCTATGTAAAAAAATAATTGTATTGCATAACTGCCCAGTCCTTAGAGATGCCAGATAGCCCTTGGCCCCAGAACAGACCCTCCTTGCTGGCAGGTCCTGTGAAAGCAGGACACAGTGTATATGAGAGGTGGCTCTGTCCTCCACCCAGGTACCACAGGGATGACCTTTACCCCAGCTCTGATAAAAAGCTTATTTTAGGTTTCTAAAATGACTGTCTTTCCTTAGCCCAGAAGGGGGTGTTTCCCTGCGTGTATGTGTGTTTTCCCTGTGTGATTGTTTCCAGCTGCCGTTTCTTCACAAATGTCAAGTTTGTCTTTCCTGTGTCACCTCGAGGCACCTGACGTTCGTGACTAATTATTAAAAAGGGCAGCCTTTTAGTTTATTTTGATGAAAATAAAATCCCAGAGAATTCTGTTCAATACAGTATAATCGAGCAGGTGACATGTTGGTGTTTGGGATTTGGAAAAGCGATCCAGAAAAAAAGTAGAGTTTTTGGCATGGTAGTTGGAAGAGCAAGAAGCTCCAAGGTGAACTTCAGGGATTTGTTACTGACACTGTGTGTATCCTCTGAACTAATTCCAAGCCTTTAAACTTAATACCAAGCAGCCAGGCCAAGGCAGTCACTGGGCTTAGGGAAGGGCCATTTTGAGGCAAAGAATCGTGCAGTGTGCTCCTATCCAGATAACATTTTCCTCCCCCTGTGAAATCAGATTAAATCAACTTTGGTTTGGAGGGTGTGGAAATGGAGGGGGTGTCATTGCACTCTTGGCTGTTTTGTTTTGTGGTAGCAATAGTGATTAGTGGGTGGTATCTAGCTGTGAAGGATGCAGATGAGATAGCTCTAAAAGCTAACATTATTTCAGAATAGGATTTTATTTGGTATAGGCAGTTGCACACTGTGTTTATTAACTTTTCTTTATGAAACTTTCATTAATTGGCATGTTCTGTATGCTCAAGGGCAAAATATCATGTATGATGAAGTACAGCAGGTTCAAAGTGTTTGGGTCATGGTACATCCCTAGAGCTCCGAAACAATGACAGAGGATGATACGTACTAACACAAAGAGAGCTCCAAGATATACACCAGTGGGTAAAAGCATCACAGGGCAAAATGAAGAATAGAGGTGAATACCATTTCTTTTTTAAAAAAGAAATGGCAGCAGACCAAGGCAGAATTTGGCCCCAGATGAGGAAGGTTCAACCACTCCGAAGTCTGTTCATGGAACACTGTCAGCAGGGCTCTTTTCCAAATTATGCTGTGTCACATTATTTTTTGGCTTTCATTTATGCTTATTCCCCTTACTCATGCCTTTCCCCCTTTGAACCTTTTTGCCTGTGTCTGTTCATCTTTTAATTTGTATATATTCTTGACAAACATGTTGTTTAGCGTTCGTTTCCCTCCCCCGCCCAGGTGAAATTCATGTAAACAAAATTACATAAACGTCAAATTAACCCTTTAAGAATGAACAGTCCAGTTGCATTTAGTGCATTCACAATGCTGTGTAACCACCACCTCTGCCTAGTTCCCAAACTTCCATCAACCCGCAATAAAACCCTGGCCCAGTCAGCAGTTACTCTTCGTTTTCCCGTATCCCAGCCCCTAGCAACCACCAGTGTGCTTTTCTCTTTTATTTTCCTTTTTTTGGGGGGCCATGCCGTGTGGCTTGCGGGATCTTAAGTTCCCTGACCAGGAATGGAACCCGGGCCTCGGCAGTGAAAGCACCAAGTCGTAACCACTGGACTGCCAGGGAATTACCCTGCTTTCCATTTCTAAGGGTTTACCTATTCTAGATATTTCATATAAATGAAATTACAGAATACTGTGACCTTTTGTGTGTGTGCATGTATTTTTGAATCAACTTAATTGAGGCTTAATCTACATAAATAAAAGGTGCACATTTCTTAGTGGACCTTATACATAGTTTGTGTTTGCTTGTTTTGCATCGTTTGCATTTACTGACAGCACCCCCGTTTTGCAGACGAGGACTGAGGCTCAAGGACGCTATTCCATTGCCCTGCAGCAGCGTGTGACTGGATGGGCCGGCTCCAGAGCCCGTGCTGCTGACCACTGCTGTCCACGGCCTCTCAGCTCTCTTACACGTGCAGTTCCAGAGCTTGCGTTTTCTCACGCAACGTGCTGTCTTTCCACACTGACAAAAAGTGGCTCTAAAATATTCCGCTGTTTGTTTGTACCGTGGTAGAACTATTTCCCCATTGACGGGATGGATTTTTGGGATGTTTCTATTTTTTGTGTGTCATGAATCATATTGAAAGGACCATTAAGGACTAAAGAAAATTCTAAAGTAATATATGTTTATACATTATGGAAATATAGCCAAGCAAGGAGAATAAGTGAAAACAAATATATGAGTTTCCTCAGAGGTAACCACTATAAACATTTTTAAACATAGCTTTCCAATCTCTTTTATGCATTTTTTTTTTTTAGAGGAAAAGAAAGCCCTTTAGGAGAAAGGATGATATGTAAATGAAGTTTTATAATAGAAGGTTTACAATATATTATGTAGATAGATTTTTTTTGCGGTACGCGGGCCTCTCACTGTTATGGCCTCTCCTGTTGCGGAGCACAGGCTCTGGACGCGGTGGCTCAGTGGCCATGGCTCACGGGCCTAGCCGCTCCGCGGCATGTGGGATCCTCCCAGACCGGGGCATGAACCCGTGTCCTCTGCATTGGCAGGCGGACTCTCAACCACTGCGCCACCAGGGAAACCCTAGATAGATCTTTTATATATTGTATATATAGCTCTTTTTATCTAATTAGTAATATTTACTAAGTGCTTAAAATGTGACAGACTGTTTTAAGTGTTTTCTACCATTTCACAGGAACCACATAAGGGGTGTTTTGTTATTACAGCACATGAGGAGGTTTATGTATGTTTTAAATTCATATAAAAGGTTTTGTGTTATAGCTTTTACTATTTTTTACTTTTTTTTTTAAACTTGGCACTATGTTCTTATGGTTAATCTATTTACCTTGCTGTGTTTACCTAGACATCAGTGCCACCTTATCTTTTCCTCTAACTCCATGCACAGGACTGTAGGGCACATCCTGTATGTGCCCTCACGGACCTGCGGGAGGAGTCGCTGGGACATATGTCCAGGAACAGGATACACGGATCACGGGAGGGTGTACTCAGACATATAGGCCAAGGCAGATCCTCCTCCAGAATGGCTGTGCTGGAATCTATGCTCCTAGTCTCTCTGTTTTCTATGATTTCAAAGATATGTGTATAAATGTCTAGAGAAAGGACCAAAAGGATATATACACCACACCAGTGACACTGGGAACACATACAAGTGGACCAGGAGGAAGAGGATGGTCAGAGGGTACCTCAAGCCTTGCTGGTCATGATTTGATATATGGAGGATGTCTTTGTGTGTAACTTGTCGTTACAAGTTACTGTTTAAAAGTCTGGAAACCTGACCTTTATGTAAAGTTTACTGTTGTATTCTATGAATACTGTATGTATTCTATGGAATTGTGAATGCATGGATGAAGATTAGTCATGGCACATGGGATGAGGTCTTTTGCAGCTCGGTGTTTTTTGAGACCTGCTCTGAATAGTTATCCTAGTGCTACCTGTAAACCCTCTTTAGACATTTAATCCAGGCCCCCCACGTCAGGTGGCTCAGAGAGGTGAAGTGATTTTCCCAAGGGCACAGGGTCAAGACGGTTGGCCAGGTTTGCTGTGGAGAGGTGATGCTGGGGAGATGGGCTGGAGTAGAAGACTTCTCTCTGGAGGGCTAATGTTTTGAAAATCAAGGTTTGGGAGGAAGTCAGTGCTGCCTGACTGAGGTGGGGAAGGAACATTCTCAAGAACAGTGAGTTTCAGTAACTTCCTTGTCCAAACACTTAACTGAATGAATGTATTAGTTTGGTCTGTTTACTAAGCACAGGGTATTAAGATACTCTTTTCCTTATGAGCGCTTCTCTGTAGAGTGAAGGTGTGTGGCCTTCACGTCGGGACTCAAGCTTCCTTCTTTTCACCTCTTCTGAAGTGGGAGAAACAAGGGTTCTGGATGACTGAAGAGACACTTTTTAAAGGGACCATTCTGGTTCCTTGGGGATATTATTTTCAACTGAGATGCCTCATACTTTCTCAGGAGCCCAAATGCATAGCGAGCAATTGGTCACCTTTTACGTGCAGTTATCTTCAAGGATTTCTCCAGTGCCTGCCCTGTCACCTTTACCCACACCCTGATCATGGTACATAACTTGGTTTATAACAGAACCAGTGAATGTTTGTGTCTGAATTTTAGTTTCAAAACCAGGAATAGGAATATTGGCACGAATGCACTGTGCAGAAAGAGGAGGTGTTTGCGCATGGCCACAAAGATAGGTGCTTTTCTCCTCTTGCCTGGTGGTAATACTGGTTTCCTCTGATGAGCTACCTGGGGACAGAAGACAGCATGTTGTGGATGGTGCTTTATGAGGTAGACATATGTTTACTGCTTACAACTAAGTAAAATAAAAAAAGAATATATTGGAAGGCAGATGCAGATACAAAGTCACATCTTTAAGACAGGAATGTTTCCTACCACTACCTATTACCCAGAACTCACTGGTTTGGAGGTTAAAGGAACAAGGCATGGTTGAGAAGGCAGAACTACCAGCTTCTCTGTTCTTCCCAGGGTTGGTGAACTCTGTGTAAACTAGAACAGAAATGACCCTTATGAACAGGTACACATGTGTGGTAAGTACCTGATGGGTGTGTGCTGACCAATAAATACTACTACTTCCTCCTTCTGACTCATATACTTGAAATGAAGGCTAGTCCCTGTGATTGCTGTGTATACGTCTGTTGAGCCGGGAAGTTGAGCAATCCTGCTATATTAAGTAACAGTCTGAGACAAAATAGGTGCAATGGGAGAGATAACAGTTGTGCTTTGCCTTCTGGGTGAATTTAAGTTAAAACCTTCTTATTATCTAGACTTATAGCTACTGAATAATCTTTTGCCCAGAATATTGAAGATGCAAGATTTTGAAGTTAGCTTGAGAAGAACTGAACAGTTTGTTCAGTGGGATTAGATGACCATAGAGAGAACGGGCTGATTAATTACCTTTCCTTTTTTTTTTTCTTTTTCTTTTTTTTTTTTGCTGTACGTGGGCCTGGCACTGCTGTGGCCTCTCCCGTTGCAGAGCACAGGCTCCGGATGCGCAGGCTCAGTGGCCATGGCTTACGGGCCCAGCCGCTCCGCAGCATGTGGGATCTTCCCGGACCGGGGCACGAACCCGTGTCCCCTGCATAGGCAGGCGGACTCTCAACCACTGCGCCACCAGGGAAGCCCCTTACCTTTCCTTTTTAACTATATAATGCCTGCTCATGCTTGAGATTTTGATGAGCACATTTTTGCTTTACTTCAGAGAAAGACCAGTGGAATAATTAAATTGTATAGCATTTTATGTAGATTGCCTTTCAGATGAAAAGAAAACCTACCCTGGTGTTCCCACAGAAAACAAAAAGATGAAAGAATTTTTCCGAGTGCCGATTTTAGATCCTTTATTCAAAGTGTGACAGTTTGCTTAACTGGTAGATAAATAAATGGGAGTGTGTGTCTTGATGTTTCTCTGCAGCTTGTATGATCTGGGAACTGGTAATGAAATTTGCAACACGCCTAAGATAGAAAATTATATGAAACCACAATATATATTTTCTTTCATAGCTGTTCTCTGAGCCAGCATGTGTGGGCCCCGTTCAAGAAGGGGAGGGAAAAAGGGTGATAAATGACTTTAGAAGTGAACTTTTGATACTTGCATTACAATTTTGTGGGTTTAAGCTTTTAATTTTTATAATCGTGGGCGATAGTTGTGAAGAGTTTCCAGTATGTTCTGAGTAGTCGTGTTATGACCCTTAAAAAATGTAGCACATTTATCTGCCTGTTTTATCTGCTCTTTTGAGTTCAGACCTGGCATACCCTTGCAGCATGGTGGTTTGGGGGGGGGGGGGATTGGGATTTTTTTCAACTACATTAGTTTTTCATGGCAGGAGAAAAGTTATATATCTAAGTAGACATTCAGCTTCATGACTGAGTCTTATTCCACCCCTCCCCCCCGAAAAATGGTTTGTTGGTAGTCTCTTGATAATTTCCATCATTCTTTTAAAAGTCTAACTTACTAAAATTCATTTGATTTTTTTGCTTAAGACTTTGATCACCATCAATGAAAATTTATCAAAACTGCTTCAGTGCAGTTTCTTCATTCATGCCTGGGGATGCAAAGGAAAGGAGCAGAACCTAAGATTTGGGGGGTTAACCAAAACAGACGGTAGGTAGGCTTCTCTGGGGTTAGGTGGAAGATGGTGGAACATTTGGTTTTGGACGGATTTTTGGTGCCCTTGGGATGTCCACTAAGCTTGTTTTCTCAGGTAAGCTGGGCATTGGCGTGGTAGCAGACAGTCCCCAAATCACAGAAGCTTAATACAACAAAAGCGTACTTCTTGTTCTCAGAGTCTTTGGTGAGTCTGGGAGATGCTCCAGGTCAGCTGTCTTTCCTGCAGCAACTCAATGATCCAGGCTGCTTCAGTCTTGTGGCTCTGTCATCTGATTGCCGCAGGAGGGGAGGGGCTTCGGGAGCTTTCCTGTGCCTCAGCCATGAAGAGTGACTCGTCACTGCCCACATTTCATTGGTCCTGACATTCACGTGGCCTTGCCTATTGCTAAGTAATGCAGCGCTGTAGTGTTTAGGAAGGAGATACTGGTGAGCCCTCGTAAAGTCTGTCACGTGTGTCTAATTGAGGACGGGGTCTCGGAGGAGAGATTGGAACTAGACATGAGGATTTGAGAGAAGTCATTGTGTGCACTCAAAGGTGCAGCTTTCCATGATGGTTTCTCTGCACGTAGCTTTCTTCATAACCTAGGCTGTATCATGCTGCCCTAGAAAAATATAAAGGTAGCTGTTGCCACTGTCAGGGAAGCCAGGAAGGTTCTGTTGGTCTTTTGTTGATTCCTGTGCTGTGTTTACATTGTCTGCCTCCAAAAGTGTACTTGCATCTTGTCGATTGATCCTTTCGGGTGGTGTGAACTTGTAGGTTAGCGGGTCCTTAAATCTTTTTTTTTTTTTTTTTTTTTTTTTTTTTTAGCGGTACGCGGGCCTCTCTCACCTTTGTGGCCTCTTCCGTTGCAGAGCACAGGCTCCGGACGCGCAGGCTCAGCGGCCATGGCTCATGGGCCCAGCCGCTCCGCGGCGTGTGGGATCTTCCCAGACCGGGGCACGAACCCGTGTCCCCTGCATCGGCAGGCGGACTCTCAACCACTGCGCCACCAGGGAAGCCCAAGGGTCCTTAAATCTAGATGACAACAATTTGTCTTGGCCAGAGCTTAGGTGGTGAGCGGGTGAAAATGCTTATTATTATTCTCAATGGGATTAGGAGAGAGTTTGTGTGTACTCTCATGCATATTAAACATTATGAGGACACTGGCTTTCTACTATCTTTTTTCCCAAGAATGTTCATCACTTGCCCTTGACATTGGAGTGTATGATCATACTTTTGCCACTAAGCCCAAAACGTCCACAGAGAAGGGACCTACTGGGTCAGAGGATGAGCCAGTTTTGGTGGGTGTTTACTGCTCTGATTCTTCGTCTCTGATCTTGCCTTTCCCACCCCTTTTTCTTCTCAGCAAGTCTTCCTCTTTACTCTTCCCTCCATGGTCTTTGGGAGCAGGCAGACCTACAGTTGGAGCTTGTTCCTGTGACCAGCTGTTTGACATTGGGCAAAATTTACTCTTCAATCCTCAGTGTTCTTATCTGTAATATGGGGCTAAATGGCCGCCTCATGGGCTTTTTAGTGTTTAGAGATGTATGCAAAATACTACAGCACCTGGTGCATTTAATTGCTCAATAATTGTTAGCTATGTTTAGAATTATTTCCCATATTTCAAGGCACTCATGAATAATTCCTTCATGAAAGCTTACTTCGTTATTTCACCAGGCCGTGGATGTTATTTACTCCATTGATCTGCCAAAGCGCCTGAGATCTCTGCTAACATTTTGTTTTTTTCTTTATGTGTATGTGTACTCATGTACTGAGACTTAACATCCTGTGGGGCAGTGAGTATCCTTAACTCATTGCTGATTCTGCTGCATTGCCTTCCCTGTGTGGTGCAAGTAATGGGTGCTCAATTAAAGGTTAAATTGGCCCAAAATGAGACAGAAGGGGAGAGTTGCTTCCCTAGTTAGCATATATATATATAGATAGATACACACACACACACACACACACACACAGATGTGTGTATATGTATGTGATTCTCACTGTTTATGTAACTGAAACTTTAACGTAACAAAAAGGGGGAAAACAAAAGAAATAATGAAAACGCTGCAAATGGCATAAACAGTAATCATAAAGCAGCAGTTCACGACTGCTCAGAGGACAGCTTAATACGACCTTGGTCATTTATATTGCCGAGAAAGTGGCTTTCATTTCTCTGCTCAGCTGCTTGCAAGGCTCACAGCTTTCTGACTGGTTCTGCCTATGGGAAGTTGTACCTGTTGAGGCAAAAGAGGGGTGTTAAATGAGTCTCTCCTGGGGGCTTCCTTGGTGGCGTGGTGGTCGAGAGTGCGCCTGCCGATGCGCGGGGGACACGGGTTCATGCCCTGGTCCGAGAAGATCCCACATGCCGCGGAGCGGCTGGGCCCGTGAGCCGTGGCCACTGAGCCTGTGCGTCCAGAGCCTGTGCTCCGCAACTGGAGAGGCCACAACAGTGAGAGGCCCGCCTACCGCAAAAAATAAAAAAAATGAGTCTCTCCTGAAGTCGGAGACTCATTAAGTGCGTGGATTTACCCACTGTTATGCTCGTATTGTAGACCCAACTTGTGTCAGTGGAGTTGGTTTCCTTTCCTCTTAGAGGGGCCTCATTGGTCTTCCTGCCTCTGCCTCCAGGCCATCAGAAGAAGCTTGGAGATGTGTGTGAGTGTCCCCCCCCCCCCCCAACTCCTTCAGTACCTCGGATTGATCGCCGTCTTTGAACGCTGGATCCTCCAAGACGTCCTTAAGAAAGCTCTTGTTTTCTCATTCCTTTATTTGATAAGTGAGTGGAATGTTGGGGGTCTGCCTTACAGTCTGTAACACCATAAAATGTGAAAGAATGTAGAGAGACCGTAGTGTGCGGAGGCAGGTACTCTCATTTTACAGTTAGGGGTCATGTGCTTTGCTCAAAGTCCCCCAGGGAATTGAGAGTTTTGATTTTCGGCTTTTTGCTACAACACTCGGCTCATCAGGTGTCTCTTTGTGCTTGTGCCAGGAAGTAGGTATTGTACTGTATGCACTGGACAGAGAAACATGGGTAAACATGTCCCCTGTGGGATTTTTGGAGACCAAAGAAGGCCCCTGTGAGGACATTGCTGTCCTGTGTGTTGTGATTGGGATTGTGCTATGCATTGGTGTCGAACCAGATGGATGTGACGGGGTTGATAGAATTATATAAATTTCCAGAGCTGCTTAAAAGGAACCGACTGCTAAAACACACTTCCTTGTTTCTTGCCTTAATGGTCAACAGTAGGGCTTTTATATGATTGTCCTCTACTGAGTTGCTTGTTCAAAGATCTGCTACTAAGGGAGTTGAATGTATATATTTAAAAACCCATTACAATAAAACTTATTATAGTCCATATAATTCTCAATAGTAATTTATTTATTTATTTATAATTTACTTATAATTTATTTATTTATTTTTGGCTGCGTTGGGTCTTTGTTGCTGCACATGGGCTTTCTCTAGTTGCGAGCGCGGGCTGCTCTTTGTTATGGTGCACGGGCTTCTCATTGCGGTGGCTTCTCTTGTTGCGGAGCGGGGGCTCTAGGCGTGCGGGCTTCAGTAGTTGTGGCTCATGGGCTGTAGATCGCAGGCTCAGTAGTTGTGGCACATGGGCTTAGTGGCTTAGCAGCTTGTGGGATCTTCCTGGACCAGGGCTCGAACCCGTGTCCCCTGCATTGGCAGGCAGATTCTTAACCACTGCGCCACCAGGGAAGTCCCTTAATAGTAAGTACTTTAAATTTGGCTTCAGAGATTTTATTTTTTTAAACTTTAATATTATAAAGTACATTTTAATAGCGAAACAATGCACGCTCATTGAAGAAAAATTGGAAAATGTAGAAAAGCACAAAGAAGAAAATATGTCACCCGTAATCCTATGGCCAAAAGAGGAAGCAATATTTTGGTGTTTACTGTATATTCATAAAATTGGAATTACATTGTACATATTTTATAACCTGTTATATTAAATACAGTATTAATTTCCCCTTGTCATTACATATTATTCTAAGATAGACATAGGGTTATTTAAAAATTGCTTTCAACATTTTCTCAGGAAAAATTTTCAAACATGCAGCCAAGTTGGAAGAAACATGCAGCAAACCTGGAAGAAATTTACAGTGAATACCCATATGTTCATCACCTATGTTTTACCATTAATACTTTACCATACTTTTTTCATCACTTATCCATCTATCCACCCCCTCTCTTCATCCATCAATCCATCTTACTGCATTTTCCCTGCATTTCAAAGTAAATTTCTGTGCAGTGTATTGCTTTTAACCAAGCTAGTTAACCTTCATAATTGTTTTTGGTTTATACCAATATTCAAAGGAATTTGTATTCTCTGAACACATACAAAGGAAGGCCCAGAAAACTTGCCAAGAGAATTTTGTTGGGTGTAGTGAGAAAGGACATCCAGGGACCTAAAATTTGCCTTGGAACAGGGTGTGTGTCATTAGCATCTGAGGTGGCAAATAAAGAACCAGGAAGAAGGATCTCCTTCTCACTCATCTGCTTTTATGCCTAAAGCTGAGTTCAGCATGGGGACAAGGAAAGTCTTTAGAGGGTCCAATACTTCTTTCCCTTGTGGTTCTCAATGCTGTCAGAGCCCCCAGTACTTGGTAAACAGTGAAGGTGGATTGACTTGTTGGGAGGAAAAGCACTTCTGCTCCAGTTGGGGCGGTTGACTCCCAGCTGCCCTGTGGCCCCGGGAATGTGCTTTCCTGCTTTCTTCTGCCTAGGGCTCCCTGGGCAGGAGGTTGAGGCCCTGTCGCTCTGCTCTGTAACTGTACTCTCGCTTCTGCTAGGGACAGATTTCCTGCCAGTTTAGGTGGCTTCCTGTTTGAGTGAGAGGTTCTTTCTTCTGTTTTGGCGATGGTGGTGGAATGTTGAGGGCCGGTGTGGGCCGACGACCTTGGTGGCCACAGAAAACACCTCTGGCTCATATCTCTCCGATGCCTGCTTTTAAAGCTGTATATCCTAAGGGGCAAGACCGGGTGTAGCCACCTTGCTCTGTGTACAGTTCCCAGCATATAGCACCTTGTGTGCTTAGCCCCTTAATAAATGCTGATAGCCAAGGAGACTGACCCTGTTAAACCCTCCAGAATCCTTGTAGTTAGTTCTACTCTGCTAGCACGTGGTACCCGCTCACAAGCATTTTAAGAACACGCATTGGTTCTACCAAGCTTGTCACCTTTTCTTGTGTTTGCAAGTGGCTGTAGGCCCTGGAGAGAGCAGGCTCTGTGCCTCCTCCTTCCCCTTCTTCTTTCCCGTGTTTCACATTCCAGGGTGTTCAGTCTCGGTGTCACGTCAGCGCCGCTGAAAACTATAAGAAGCCTCAGTCCTGCCATTGGTGACAGCTCTCACCTGTTTTTTCTCATAAACCCAACTGCCTTCCTGGGAACTGGGGTCTGTGGAGCCCTGACTTGACATAACTAGGCTGCACACGGCCATTCCCCTTCCCTTATTTTTGTCTTCATCTCTTCCTTATTCTTGTTTTCCCGAGGGCAGTCGATTCTTAGCCCTCTCAGGCACATCATCTGGTTTCTGAATTATCCAGGTTCCTTGATTTTTCCCTCAGGCAATTTCAGTTCTCATTGTCTGGGTTGGCTGGGACCTTGATTGTTGGAAAGAATGTCTAGTTTCTCTTGCGCCCCACCTGCTTTCTCTCCCCTCTAATTCAGGGAGATTTGGACCTCTGGAACATTTGTCAGTGTCTTCAGAGATCTTTGGTTGTCCCAGCTGGAGGGCTGAGAGAATGCTACTGACCTCTCATGTATAGAGGTCAGGGATGCTGCTAAACATCCTACGCCGTCTAGGGATAAGCCCTTACAAGAAAGAATTATCTGATCTAAAATGCCGAGAGTTCGGAGGCTGAGAAACCCTGCCCTAGATTTAAAGGTGCTTTTTGGGAAAATCTTCCCATCGATGGTGTTATAATGACCTCCATGCCAATATTACACCATCCCCTATCAGAAAGTTCATCTGTACATCCAGCCTAAGTCTCTCTCTCTCTTTTTTTTTTTTTTGCGGTACGCGGGCCTCTCACTGCTGTGGCCTCTCCCATTGCGGAGCACAGGCTCCGGACGCGCAGACTCAGCGGCCATGGCTCATGGGCCCAGCCTCTCCGCGGCACGTGGGATCTTCCCAGACCGGGGGCACGAACCCGCGTCCCCTGCATCGTCAGGCGGACTCTCAGCCACTGCGCCACCAGGGAAGCCCAGCCTAAGTCTCTTATGCTTCAGTTAGTTGCTCTGAAGTGGAGATGAAAATGTGTGCTCACCGTCTCCTGAGTATGATCATACTCTCCCAAGCTGATCTCAGTTAACTTTTAAAATTTATTCTCTTACAGCCTCTTTTCTGCCTCTCTTTTTAATCTCTTGAGATGTCTTCCAAATTTTTCAGGTATTAATATTATGTCTCAAATTGTAGTGACCCAATCCAGAGGCAGCATTCTAGCAGTTTGGCCAATACGCATGTGACGAAAGTGGTTATCTTTGGGGTGGAACTGGTCGAGGTGGGAGGGAAAATCATGACCAACCATGTAAATGACTGCTAAGAGAGCAAGAAAACAGCTACTTCTCCTGCTCATTAGAGGGGGTCCTTTTCCACATCAGGGAGACCTGGGTAGAAATCTTTACCCGGCCACGTGCAAAAAGCGGGCCACAGGCCTCAGTTTTCTGAGCCATAAAATGGGGATGAAACACTTCAGAGGGTTGTTGGGAGTGTAAAGTGAACGGCACGATGTCTGTACGAATGATCATTAGCTCTTTGGGGTAAGTAGGGACTTGGTGTTTTAATTAACTGCGTCCATGGTTTTCGTTGGAGAAGATACTCAAAAAATTGGGAAATCTACAGAGGTAGTTTGAATTTGATGGTGGTTTTCAAACTTTATTGTGCAGAAGAGTTCCCAGGGCGCTTGTTCAAGCATGCAGGTCCTCAGGCTACAGCCCCAGAGATTCTATTTGGGAAGTTTGGCCGAGTCTGGGCATTTGTTTTTTTTTCAGAGGCAGGTGGTGCACAGGTAACACTTGGCGAAATCCTGGCTAGTGGCTACCAGGTGAGCTTGAATGAGGAACCCCCCCGCCTTCTCAGGAAGCCTGGCTCCAGCTAGGTGGTTTCTGTTTCTCTGGGGCCATTGACAAAGAAGAATGTTTTAGAGCTGTTTCAAGCAGGACAGAACTGTTCTTTGTTCTTGCTTTTAAGGGTAACTGGAGGTATCTTTTTTTAATTTTTATTTTATGGAGGTATCTTTTTATTGGATGGTCTCCTCGAACGTTATTTTGACTCAGAGTCCTAAGTCTCGCGGGAACTAGCTCAGGAACCCGGGCTGGGGAAATCTCCTTGACAGTTGGATGATGGAATTGTGATCTGGGGTGGGGAAGGGGCACGTTGGAGGGAGGTGGTGCTTATCCTTAGTGCGGGTTTTGGAAGGCTTTGGGGAAAAAGAAGTGAGCCGTGGACGGGATTCCTCCCGGCTCCAAACTGCATTCCTTTAGGAATGGGATGAAAATGATCACGTTCCATCCATTTGCAAATTGTTCGCATCTAGTTTATCTTTCCTTTCGTTGAGTTATGCCTGGCAATCTAGAATACTGACCACATTAGTATTTTAAAAACTTTCTTTTTGCAGCCGAGGTTTGAGGGGTGGGAGGATGGCTCACTGAGCGGACCCCTGATGACCAGAGTTGCTAAGTCCTGAGATGAATGTTTGTGATTTCCTGACTTAAGGACAAAATAAACATCCAAGGCTTGCCCAGGAATATATTTTAGTGCTTCCTCTGTGCTGCAGCTTCGGGTCTGCGTGTGTTCTCAGATCTCTTTTTGTGGCATATATTTTACCCACACTTTCTGTCAGGCACAGCTTCTGGTTGCCAGCTAAGGTCTGGCCTCTGCAATGTAGGCTGCGACTGCAAAATATTTTAAAAGAAAACCTTGGAAGCAATTTTCATCATTTATTTAATAAATGAAAGTGCTAGGTAGAAATCAAAAGTCAACCAGGGAGTGTAGCTGGAAAATGTAAACCATGTGAGATGTGCCTTTAAAGTTTAAAACCCTTCTTGGAATCCCCTCCTCTCCTTCCCTCAAGAACTCCCTTTAAAGTTCTGTCTGTTGAATTTAATGAGTTTGAAGCTGTGAATATGATTCTTACATGAAAAGTGTATAAGCCAAAGAGTCAGGTTGCTTTGGTTGATATTTTTCAGTCCTGCATATAAGATGTTTGTTAAATATGTCCTAGTTTCTCTGAGTTAATAGAAGATTGTTTTGTTTGATAATGTTGGGTCCCTGAGCCCATGGCAGGTGGACATTTCTGTGGATTTTATCATAATAAAACCAAATAGAGGACATATTATTTGTAAACTGGTACAAAAATAAAAGGTGAATGTTCAGTGGTTAAATGGTAGTGAAAAATGAGAAAGAAGGATTTGCTTAACTGAATAGTTTTTTTCCATTCCAAGTTTAACTAGTAGTATCCTTTAAATACATTTGTTTTAGAGTCAGTAATGAGGTTAGATAGTAGTTGGGTGTGGCAACTCTTTGTAGATTTAAAGTGCGCTGATCTCTAAGACTAATGGTGTGGCATTTAATATTTCCATGGATTTTTTTTTTTTTTTTTGGTCTCGTAAGTCATTGTCTTTTCCCACTTCTTAAATATTTTGATATGGTTTTTGATATGTTTTGATAAAAGCATGGAAATGTTACTTTAAAGTTCAAGAGAGAAACGAAGGTGAATGCAAAATAAACATTATTTTGCTGGCCATATTTGGTCATTTTGGTTCTGGCTGGAGAATGTGAGGAATTGTAATACAGGTCAGATACCATCATGAAACATAATAGGACATCCGGATACTCTTAAAGCCCAGACATTTCCAAGGCCCTGCTGACAGCTTAATTATTTCAAGCAATATTTGATATGGCTGAATACCAGTTGTCCAAAGAATCTGTACATCCTTTTGGAGTCATTGTCCAGTGTGAGCCCTGGCAGAAGATGTGAAGGTCTGCATGGACATAATGTTGAGATGCAGGGTTCCCATTTCCCATTTCCCTTTACAAAGGGAATCAGCATAAAGTGGTGCTTCTCCACCAGTGACTTTGAAATAGGATACAGTTTGCAAAACTGAACAACTTCCTCCGTTTTCTAGGATGGAGTTCAGGTTCTCCCAGGATGGGATCTGATGCCTAGATAGCCATCTCTTTTTCTCCTTCAGACATTCTCCTGAAATGATCGGCCTCGTGAGTTAAGGATGGTGCATAAAAAATGTGGAAGAGGTGTCCCACCGTGATCTCTGTGGCTGGTGGGAGTCTTCACAGAGGCTGCTGCTGGCCTCCTTTTAAAGCTGAGAACAAACTTCAGTGGTGTAAACCTCTTGTCTGCTGAAGGGTATAACCCCTTTAAGGATCAGGGTATCAAAGGATATGGGATTTTTCTTTTAAGCATTTCCTGAAGCTAAAGCCCCTGGAAGCCCCGCCCTGCACCCCTGTGATACTTTTAGCATTGCCTAAAATACGATGCCACAGTGGAGAATCTGGAGGACAGCTGGGAAGCTGGCGATCGCATGAGCATGTTCCACTTTTTTTTAGTCACTCCTCAAGGAGTTAGGAAGCCTTAAAGGGAAGGCACAGCACAGTATTCTCGCTATATATAACATTTATCTCTATGTGTACTTTTTTAATTTTTAAAAAAATGTTTTAGTTTTTTGTTATTGGAGTAGAATTGCTTTACAATGGTGTGTTAGTTTCTGCTGTGCAACGAAGGGAATCAGCTGTACACATACGTGTGTATAGTTCAAAGGTACCCGCACACATTTAAATGTAAACTATTTTAATGTAGTACTATTCTTGAAACATTCAGAGAGTTGCCTCCTGCAGCATTTCATCTGTGGACTCTTACCTGTAAGTACTCAGCCACCTAGTGAAAGCTAAGACTTCGGCGAAAATTACAGTGCAGAGAGCGTGATGTCTCCTCCAAGTCCATATTCCGTTCGCTTACTTAAAAAAAAAAGTGCACACTCTATGGTGCAGGTTCAGCTAATTTCCTGCTGGGTTGGTGAGTTATTCTTGTATCCTAGGTAAATAATCCTTGAATGAAATTGATGTATTTCTTTTTACTCACTTGGTTTGGCAAATCATTGACAGACAAATGATTTTATTAGCAATTTAATGACTTAACAAATAGAGCAATTTTATAAGAGCCTTGAAGCTTATGCATTTGGCATTGTTTTAGCATTTATTTGCGCCAAAGGTGGGTTATCCCTTTGAAATTGTTAGATAAAACAGAGAGAAAGGAGAATTCAAATGCCCACTTTTAGGGTTAAAGGCAACAGTTTATGGTTTAGTAACGTGTCGGAATACTGTGTTGCAACTGATATAATTATAAACATTTTAGAAACGTGAAAAATGTTTATGATCTAATTCACAATGCATTAGCAGAATACAGAGCTATAGTTACTGTGACTGTATATGTGAGTGCATATAAATGTGTGTGTGTATGTATGAATAAGGATTAGAATGTAATATGCAACTATGAAAATAGCTGTATTTGGGTAGTGGGATTTAAGAAAAATTATTTAAAACATTCTTTGTCCTTGTTGTTTAGTATGGTTTAATTTTAAGGAAGGGAGGAAAAAAGCTTTCATTTGACTGGTTTGTTTCTTTTAAGACTCCGAAAGTAAAAGAGTGGGATGGAAAAAGTACCTTCAAATACTAAATATTTATATTTCTTCTTTTGGTTTTATAAAGTCTTCTTCATAGGAGTCAGCATCCACAAATACCCATTTGTAAGAGATGACCGAACAATTTGTTTTTTTTCCCAGAACTATCGAATATGTGCAAACACACCCCCTTCCCTTGCTGGCCTCTCCTCACTTAGTAAATGGGAGATGGCAACAATTTGGTTTTTACACCTCCTTCCCCTGCATCCTCAGCCTTCTTGGCTCTTCCTGTTGGAGGTTGATTGAGCAATGCCTGGTAGCTCAAGCCTTTTAAGTGTCATCTGGAGCAAGTAGAATTTATTCTGGTGGACAGACCAGTCCTGGTGGACAAGTTTTGGGAAGGGTGAAGAGAGAATCAAGGCTATTCGGTACAAAATTCAGTGATGATGATAGTAGAGGTGATACATATGTAGCTTTAGTACCTCAGTATTTTCCCCCCCAGGTAATTTCCAATCCATCAGCTCTCATCCTTGCCCAGATTATCATTAACTTGTGCCCACACATTTATGGCAGCTCCCTAACCAATCTTGCTGCATCTACTCTTTCTCCACATACAACCATACCTCCATAGAGCAGCCAGAGTGAGCTTGATAAAATACGAGCCAGATCATCTAATTCTTCTTTTCAGAATCCTCCAAAGCACTTATTGTGGTCCACAAGTCTCTCTCCATATGGTCCCTGCCTACCTGTCTGACCATCCCTTTTTCCATCTGCCTTCTTAGTCAACAAGTTCTGGCTACGCTGCCTTTGTCTGTGTCCCTTGAGCTCTCCAGACTCATCCCTGACTCAGGCCCTTTCCACGAGCTGCTCCTCTTCTTGGCACGCTCTGCCCACAGATCTTTGTATGGTGCCTTCTTCTCATCCACCTGACGTCAACACCTTAGCGAAGCTTCCTTGACTGTCACAGCTCCGGGACTCTCCCCACCATTCAATATCACGCACGTCTTTTATTTTTTTCACAGCACTTATCGCAAAATAAAATTATTCATAGATTTAAAAAAATCTAGCCCCCACCCCCATTAAAATGTAAACTCTAGGAAGGCAGGCACTTTTTTTGCTCTCTGCCTCCAGAACTTTAAATAGTGCCTGGCATATACAGGAAGCTCAGTGGAATCTGTTGAATGAATAAACAAGTACATATTCTCTGTCCTCATATGATTATATGACCTATAAATAGAAGTTCTTTTCAGCTCCAAGATACTGTTATTCTTTGCATGTTGAAGGTGTTATTACAATTATTATACATGGTTAGTAGATCAGGCTTTTGGTTGCTGCCCCCCCCAACCCCCATTGGTGATGGAGTTGTTATACGTATCTATCCATTTTGTTCTTACTCGGACGGGATGGGCTGAAGCAACAAAGTGAAGCTAGGTGATACATGAGGAGATGGAATCTGAAACTTGGGCTTTTTCAGGAGTTTGGTCCGCACACCATAGGCCACAGCCCAGAGCCTAGACCTGAAGGCCTGGCCATTATCACCAGCAGGTTTTTATTAAATTATGTGCAGGAGGGGTCATCTTGGTGGTGAACGAGGCGAATGAAGAGGGTAGGTAAATGCCTACTGAGAGCTTAGAGTTCAAGGTAGAAACATTAGTTAACCAAAAACTTGACAAGCAAATTAATAAAACTAAATTACTTCCTATCATTTGTCCAGTAAATGAAACAGAAAGGAAATAAAGAAGTTTATCTGTTAAAAGATCAATTTAACAGGTACTTATTAATCCAGTTCAGCCCAGCTGTTAAAAAAGGTAATCAATGAGTGACTACAAGACATATTGAAACTCATGCCATCCTAAGCAGCTCTCCCTAGAATATACGTCTGCTTCCAGAGATATGGTCACAGATATGAGGATCTGGGCCTCATGCTGTAAGAAGGTTTCAATTAAACAATATTAGTAATGATTCTTTTTCTTGAACCACCATACGAAGTAATCTGTATACGTTGAATTTAGACATCATGTTGCTCGTGTAAAGACTAATTGTTTCATGTGAATGGGACCAGGGGCCTGATATATATTGAATAAAAGCATTAGCAGATGAGTATCCTTAGTTGATCGTAATATTTGAGGAATCATGTTTTCTGGATTAATAAATTTCCAGGTAACTGAAGCCCGACTTCATTTCAACCATATTTGCTGGAAATAATTCTAAGTTTAATGACACTTTGTTTACTGAGGCAGGGAAGGAGAATCGTCCTCATCTTTCATTTGTGGTGAATTTCTGAAAATATACCTGAAAAGTAATAAACTTACATGTTAAGGGGAGGAGTGTTGAATCTTCATTTCCGAAGAGCTAAATACGCATGAAATTCCTAAGTGTGGTTCCTTGGAGAAGGGGATTTGCTCCTTCTGGTGTCTTACAGGCCGAGAGCCCATTCCCCAGGCTGGTCCCTCTGTTTTTTTGGTTTTCTTTTTAATTGAAGTATAGTTGATTTACAATGTTGTGTTATTTTCAGGTGTATAGCACAGTGATTCAGTTATATATGTATATGTATGTTTGTATATATATATGTATATATGTGTGTGTGTGTATATATATTCTTTTTCAGATTCTTTTCCCTTATAGGTTATTAGAATATTGAGCATAGTTCCCTGTGCTACACAGTAGGTCCTTGTTGATTGATTATCTGTTTTACATATAGTAGTGTATATATATTAATCCCAAACCCCTAATTTATCCCAGTGCCCTCACCCCCTACTTCCCCTTTGGTAACCATAAGTTTGTTTGCTATGTCTCTGGGTCTGTTTCTGTTTTGTAAGTAAGTTCATTTGTATCTTTGTTTGTTTTAGGTTCCACATATAAGCAATATCATATGATATTTGTCTCTTGTCTGATTTACTTCATTCAGTATGATAATCTCTAGGTCCATCCGCGTTGCTGCAGATGACCTTATTTCATTCTTTTTCATGGCCGAGTAATATTTCATCATGTATATATGTACCACGTCTTCTTTATCCATTCATCTGTCGCTGGACATTTAGGTTGCTTCCATGTCTTGGCTGTTGTAAATAGTGCTGCAGTGAACATTGGGGTGCATGTGTCTTTTTGAATTAGAGTTCTCTCTGGATATATCAAGCTGGTCCCTTTATCCCTGACTCCCCAGTCATCTGCTTTCCCATGCCTCATACCTCCCTCCCCAGTCAGCCATAGGGGACTGGGAGGTGGGTCAGGCAGTTTCTAAACTTTCTACTCCCTTGTTAGGAGGTAAGTACCAGGAACCTTTGGGGGTGATTTGGGGAAGCTATATCCCCTGTGCTTTAGCAATTCAAAGAGGGGCCCATGGATCAGCTACATCATACGTGTCACGGGGGAGCCTGCAGAAACAGAATCTCAGGCCCCACCCCAGACTTACTAATGAGCATCTACATTTTCACAGGATACCCAGATAGCTTATGCTATCTGCACATCTTCCAGTTCCTGTATGGTCCTAACACTTTGGCCGCCAGCTTTAAGACCATGGGAGGGAGAGTTCTGAATTCCTGCCAGGATCCACCGATGGCAATGTGGGATCCTGCAGGAAGACCCACGAGGTAGGGCTGGCGGAGGCAGGGGCTGACAGCTTGCTGCTGCTCCCGTTGGGGCCCTTCGCGGGGCACTTCTTCCTCCTTCTGCTCATACTGCCGTGATCTCAGGCCTGATGGGGTTACCAGGACACTGCTTCCCCTGTGCCTCTTCTTTTCTTCTGTCGTTTCAGACTGCCTGCGGCATCATTCCCCTGCTGCTGGGTGAGAGTGAGGCAAGAGAGAGGTAGGGAAAGCCCTTTCCCCTGTAGGGTTGCCTGTACTTCCTCTTGGATGGTGTAGTTTGGGGGAGAACCTCAGGTTGCCAGGGAGACCAGATAAGCAGGAGTTTGATCATGAGTGAAGTCAGATCAGATGGAGACATAGGGAGGGGTGGGCGGCATTAGCGGGATGGACTTTTTTCCTTCTGTCCTTGAGCTAGGAGAAGTTTTTTAGTTCCTTGCTTCTTCATGGATCTGGTAGCCAAGGATATTTAATTATCAGAGAAGTGGATCTGGAACAATGAATCATTTCCCTGCATAATTTTCTGTACACCCAGTCATTGTGGTGTAAGAGTTGGTTGTCAGTGCTGGCTACCAGGAGTAGGGTTTAATGGGGTGGAGTAGCGAAGAAGCTGGCGGAAGCTGAGGCTCTGGGGGAGCAGAGGTGATCTCAGGGAGGGCGTTTTTCTGAAGCTTGTAGTAGGTCTAGTTCTAGTTTCCATCCGGGTGTCTGGGATAATCATAGTGTTGATAATATTCACAGTCAGAACATAATTAAACACTTAAGTGCCAGGCATGTTCCTTTATATTATTACATTTGCCTGTATCATCTCATTTAATATTTACAGCTATCCTGTGAGGTGGAGGTGGATACTGTTGCCATTCCCTTTTTGTAATTGAGGAAACTGAGGCACAAATGCCTGAGCAACTTGCCCAAGGTCTCATGGCTGCTGGGGCTGTCTGGCCCCAGGTTCCCGCTCGTCATTACTACACGACCAGGAGGAAGTCGAGTGGGCTAGGCCTGGAAGTACAGAGTGAACATTTGGGGAGTGTTAGATGCTAAAAAGGGCTATGATAGAAATTGTGTTTGAAAATGGAGTGAGATGAGAATTAAATAAAAAAAAAGAGAGAAAGCCTGGCCTTTGTTAGGGGGAGCTTGGAATAGGCCCCATCCTCCTATTGGAGCCGATGCACATCAAACTCCTTTGGCTCCTTATTAAGTGATTGTCTCTAAGCGCTAGACAGACCTTTCTAGACTCGGCTTGTATATTGGGCTGGTACTCGGCAAACCACGTTCCTCCTTTGCCTGCTGTTCCTTGTGAAGCTCTGCTAATAGGGGGGTGCTGAGGGATTCTGGGAGGCTGGAGGAGGGAGAAAGGACATGCTTCATCCTGCTTGCTTACGGTTCTTATCAGCTTCCTTCCAGAAAGGGTCTTTCACTCTCTAGCAGCAGTTGGTTCCGGTCTGCAGCTTCTTTCTGCATCCTGGAACCAGCCTCTTGACATCCCTCGGAGATGCCATCAGACGGCCTCCCAGCCCCATGTGGACCCTCACTGAGAGGCCCTCCTTGGAGCTCCCGAGGTGTTAGCCCCCGCTCCTCGGACATCTGGGTCCCAGCTCTGTGGGTCTCCTCCTCTAAGCTGTCAAATTCTCATAACCCCAAGCCCCCTCTTTGATTCCCCCGGCTCTAGGGGACATAGCTGCTTCCTGCAGCTACTCTGTGTCACTCGTCTTTTCATTTCTCTAACGCCTGTGGAACAGTTCTTTATACTAAGTAATATCTGTTACAAGACTTCGTGTAACTGGTTTTCCTGACTGACCCCCGGCTGATAAATTTTCACAAGGCCTGGTGCCCTGGCTGGGGAGGGGGCAGAGAAGCCGACACTCAGGATCTGTGGTTCTCAAATTTAAGGACATAGGGAAATCGCTGGAGAAGCGTGTTAAAGATGCAGATTCCAGGCCTCTATTTGCAACAATTCTGATTCAGTAGGTTGGATATGGGCTCAAGAATCTGCTTTTTAAACAGTTACACACTATACAGAAAATAGATAAACAACAAGGACCTACCATATAGCACAGGGAACTGTATTCAGTATCTTTTAATAACCTGTAATGGAAAAGAATTTGAAAAAGAATACATCTATATAACTGAATCACTTGGCTGTACACCTGAAACGTAAATCAACTGTACTTCAATAAAAAAAAATCAGTTCATCATAAACAAAACAAGGAATCTGCTTTTTAAACAATCTTAGGTGTTTCTGAGATGAGTTCAGCTATTAATTACTCTTGTCTCGCAGGCTTTGAGAAAAATCTGCCCAAACCCAGGGCTTCTCATGGGGACTGTTTCTTAGATCTGAGGTGGTTGTCTTGGGGCTTAGAAACAGACTTGACTTATTTTTCTTAAACAGGCTTGGGGCTACGGATGTGCTAAGCTTAGACCAGGGGCCCCCAAAGTTGTACACTGGTCCCTGGAGGCTGAACACCCAACCCTTGCTCAGCGCAGCAAGCTCTGATGCAGTCAGCTGGGAGAAAGGAGTTTTCTGCCCAGTCGTGTGTTGTCCACTTGGCAGGCCTTGCCGTCCAGCGAGGGGGATGCCTTTTTCTTATTCCTACAAAGACAACGTGCATGTGGCTGAGATGGGTAAGTGGGACCGACCTCGATGTGTAGATACTGGCTTTTCCTTTTGCATTTAGAGCCCTTCCCACTTCCCGGTGGCTTAAGGTTGGAGCAGGAAGGAGCTGGAGACCATCCCCATACCATGTTAAAATACCGTATGAGAACCAGGGCACTCAGCGTCTTTTGGCCTTTGCCAGTGGGTGTATCTGTTTATCTGTGTGAATAGCAATGGACATTCCTTTGTGGAATGTTGGCTTCTATTTGGTTGATTTAATCAGTAAAATGAGTGGGTTTTGCTGGGAGGAGTTGCTACCCCCTCAGAGCAGAACAGGAAGTTTTTCAGTCTTGCCAGATCATGGGGTTTTGAGTTTACAGGGGGTGAGGACTTCAAAGTGACCTTTACTGAGTATAAAAATCCAGTTTGCTCTGTAGGGATGTGTCCCTCCTGCAGTCCAGGGCCTGATGCAGTGTTTCCTAAGATGGATTTGGAGGATTGTCATCGGCTCCTGTCTGTCACATCTCCACATTACCAGGTGTTTTATGTCACCTCTTTGTCATCAAGTGGAATCATCGAAGACCCTACTTTATTTTAGCCTGCCTCATTTTGCATGACTCCTGCATGCTGAGCAGTGGCCAGGGGATTCACTTTTTCAAAACTGAGGGTCCCAACCCATTCTGGTGGAACATTGCTCTTCAGTCTGAGCTTTCCCGTGACACTTGACGACACCAGAATTGAAAGGGATGTTCTACAAACCATAAGTGCCTTCAGGCAGATGGCCTTGCAAGGCTTGTTCCTCGATGTTAACTGCCATGTCTACCAACAGCTACCTACTTACAAACACACACAATGAGCATACTGAGTAAAAGTGCTCTGCCTCCTTGCCTCCAGTTTATATAGCCTATTGGGCTGAGACTCCTCTGTATTGACCCAGCTTTGAGCACAGCTACACCTCCCTTGTTTACCTTGTCAACCCAGGGAGAGGTTGATGGGAGTTTCATCCACTTAGCAAACAGTTATTGAGGACCTCCTGCGTTCCAGGCAGGGGCCTCAGTGGAAGGGTTGGTTCTAGAGTCATAAGGCTGTGGAGACCAACTCGATGAGCATGTTAAGTGCTGGCATGAGACTGGACTGAGTCCTTAGGGGCAGAGAGGAAGTGACTAACTCTGCCTGGGGCTGTTAAAGAAGGCAGCATCTCAAGTGATTCATAGCTAATCCCTGGGACTGTGTTGTCAAAGCCCCCCACCCCACCCAAATAGGATATCTTTTTCTTAAACAATAAATACACATTCACGGACAGAGAGATCATATGTTTCACTCCAACTTTTCTGTTGGTCAGCATTAGAATTAGTGTCAGCGTTAGAACTCGAATCTTAGAATAACTGTTGTTTCAGCTTTAAGGGATCTAACCTTGAAGTGAGTGCTCTTCAGACTACAGCTGTCCCCCTTATCCATGGGGGACGTGTTTTAAGACCCCCAGTAGATGCCTGAAAGAGCAGATAGTACTGAACCCTACATATACTATGTTTTTTTTTTCCTGTACATACCTACCTATGATCAGGCTTTACCTGATCGCAAGCACTGCGATACCTTGACAGTTGATCTGATAACCTTAGATGGCTACTAGGTGACTTACAAGTGGGATACGCTGGACAAAGGGACGATTCACGTCCAGGATGGGGTGGAGTGGGATTTCATCACCCTACTCAGAATGGCACAAAATTTAAACCTTGCAAATTGTTTATTTCTGGAATTTTCCATGTAATGTTTTTCGATCACGGTTGACCTTGGGTAACTAAAATCACGGAAAGCGAAACCACAAAAAAGGGGACGACTGTAATTGTGAAATGTTTTTTAAACTGGCAAGTAATCGTATTTACAGAGTGACTCTTTTATCTACTGTGTATTATTAAGGAAACCAAAAATGTCTAGGAGTAAATCACAGTATCAATCACATTGAGTTAGACGGAAGTTAGAGTCTGATCCTTAACAGCTTCTTATCCCATACATACCACTCTTCTTTAACCAGGTACCTAGACTTTACCTGTATCCCTTAATAATAATTTTCTTTGTGTTAGATAATCCCAGTCCACTTTCTGAGTTTAGTAAGGGTAGTATAGAGCTGTGTTTAAAATTTTTAAAACATATTTAATTGTTGCTTTAGGTGTAGCTTGAGGTCCAAGGTGAGCATATGACATTCATTCCAGTTTGATTCCACACACCAGTTTCCCTGTATCTCCCTTACGATCAGAGCCCCGGGTGACATTTTGTTTTTCTGTGGTATTATCAGATGGCTCTTGCTGAGTTACACACAAGCCTTGCTTTTCTTTCGTGAGGTCTGTGACCTCTAAAGGTTTTAACAAGCCAGGCTTTCCCAGGGAAGGTAGTTTATCCAGGTCAGTGGTGAAATACAAGTTCATTCACTGAGTGACCATTTCTGTAGTTCACCCTGGTCTTTATGATTTTTTATAGTAAGCTCTAAATCTGCTCCAACAACCCCAGAAGGAGGCTCTGCTCTCTGGTTCTTTTGACCGAGGCAGAAGGACATAACTCAACCAGCTTGGCTGTTACACAAGCCAGGTTGCTTACGAGGGTCACCTGTTTGTAGCTGCCGTGAGAAATGTGGCCTTGCTGTGCCCGGCCTGGTGTATCCTGACAGGCCAGCAGTAGCATCTGTTTTGTAAAAGAATCTGTCCAGAAAATTGCACATAACACCTGTCTCACTGTTTCTGTTCTTTGTGTTTGACTTGAGAGTTTACTGTGCCCGTGTTCTTTCCACATAGAATGCACCAAACGACCGAATAGCTCTGATGGCTTTCTCTTTGTATGAAGTAGCAGGATGCGGTGGATGGCCATGTGGTGACCTGCTGTAAATGAGTGTGGGCCCATGTCCTGAGTATATTGGCATATTATGTTGAAGCATAGGAAATGTGACCATTTTTGATCTAGAAGAATGACAGCTTCGTATGTATAATCGAATAGATAATTTTAAATTTGTACCTTCAGGTAAGGAAGGGTACACATTTGAAGCCAACTAGCAGTCACCCAGGGAGGCAAATACGGCCTGTGGCGAGCTTCTTTTTCTTTTTTTTTTTTAAATATATTTTTAAAATTTCTTTGTTTTATTTATTTATTTTTGGCTGCATTGGATCTTCGTTGCGGTACACAGGCTTCTCATTGCAGTGGCTTCTCTTGTTGCAGAGCACGGGCTGTAGGCACACGGGCTTCAGTAGTTGTGGCTCACGGGCTCCAGAGCTCAGGCTTAGTAGTTGTGGCACACGGGCTTAGTTGCTCCACGGCATGTGGGATCTTCCCGGACCAGGGCTCGAACCCGTGTCCCCTGCATTGGCAGGCAGATTCTTAACCACTGCGCCACCAGGGAAGCCCATATGGCAAGCTTTTATGTGACTTACCATATTTTTATGTTTTTAAACATAAATTGCTAACCTTAATTTTGGAGCTGTCACACAAAATTCTGGATTTTCAGCTTTTCTGCGAGAATCAGAATCTTGCCCCGGTAGGTCAGTGATGTCACATGGCGCCAGTGGACTGAGGCAGAGTGGCAGCTGTGTCCCCGTGGAGCTCACGTGTGTGTCCATTCACGCCCTGGCCAGCTTGTGGTCCTCATGGGACCTGATTGGCCTCATGAGCTATGAGGTTGGACACATGACATAAATAGGGCACCTCGAGCAAGTTGGGTAAAGAGAGAATTGGAAGAAATCAGCTGGACCAAAGTCATCTGTTTTGTTTACTGCATACCAGCAGCCAGCACCTCTAAAAAGAAAGCCTGATACAGCTCTGGACTCTATTCACTAAAAAGGGACAGCTATGCATAATTAAGGAGCTTTCTCAGGTGCTAAGAGATGCACAAATTCTTGTTAAAGTTTCGGCTTGGTGCTCTTCATTTAAGTAACGTATGATGACAGAATTTGCTTCCCCTGGCCACTATTCCTGTCACAGGCTAATGTAATACCTTTCCTGTTTACCTTTTTGCTTTTTAAATCCTGACATTTATGGGAAGGGGTTACTGAACAATCGACCAATTGTCCTAACTTTAACATGAAAGTTCTTGTCGACTAATACATATTTTAAGAGTTCCAGATATTTATTGTTACACTGGTTGTAATGTGGGGGGAACTGGACATAAAAACAGTACTCATCAATAAAAGAAGGGCTGAATAAATTGTGGTACATCAACACCATGAAATACTATGTGGTGTTAACATGACAAATTGACAGGACACCAGCTGACCTGGAGGGATTTCCCTGAGGAGTAATTCTAGCTGAGATTTAATTAGTACTTCCTGTGTGCTAGGCACGGTTCCAAGGGCTTTCCATGTATTAACTCATTTGATCTTCACAGCTGCCCTGTGAACTCGGTGCTATTATTGACATCTTACAAGGGAAGAAACTGAGGCATGGAGATGTTAAGAAGGTTGTCCAAGGACAAGCGGTTAGTATGTAGCAGGGCTAGGATATGAACTCATGCAATCTGGATGAACAAAGACTTCTTAAAATCATTTTGTTTGGCTAGATATCAAAGTACATTTTCAGCGAGAAATGTAGCTATAGGATATTATTAATTCATAGCTGTTCCTGAATTCTCTGGGTTATTCTCTTATATCTTAGACTCTTAAACTCATCATGCTGTATCAGACCTTAGAAATCATTTAGTCTTCTGGTTTTCCAGTTTAGCCCACCTGTTCCCCCCCTTTTAAACCAACTGAATCTTCCTGGTGAGCAAAATGAAACTTAGTCCTGACCTGGAGCTACTTTGCCCTCACTCTTTTCCCGAGTACAAACTACAGATATAGTCCATCTCCTTCATGTTACAGATGGAGAAATGAGTCCCAGAGATAGAGCCTAACATTTATTGAGTCGATGTTTTCCAGGGATGTGAAACTCATTGTTATTAAGCCTTGCAGGTAGATTTTATTATGCCCATTAAGGAAACGGAGGTATAGGTAGAAATAGGGCCAGTGTCACAGAGGGAATCAGTATCAGGGTTGGATAGAATCCCTGTCTAACCTTCTTCTCAAGGGTCTTACTAATCTACGACTTGAGAATTACAGAGGCCTTTCAGAGGCCCTTCAGTTGTATTTTGTCTCTTATTGCTGTTGGAATTAATTAGGAGGTTTTTGAGAACTTCTAACTTATATGGCATAATTTAGCATAGGCGATCGTGGGAGAGGGACTTCAGAACAGACAAGGAAAGCTTTTTGTATTAGTCAGCTTGGGCTGCCATAATAAAATACCTTAAGAATGGGTGCCTTCAACAACAGAAATTTATTTCTCCCTGTTTTGGAGGCTGGGAAGTCCATGTCAGGGTGCTGGGTGATCTGCCTTCTGATGAGAGCTGGCCTCCCTTCCCTTCCTGTCCTCAGCCACATGGTGAGGGGCTAGACTTGATGGTCTTTAAGGCTCCCTGCACCTCTAAAGTTGTTCTTGATCTCTCTTAACAGTTGAAGGAAATCTTTGGATTCAAAATAGAATGTTCCAAATTGTCCAATGGGTGGTTAAATCCATTCATGCTGTGACAGTCACCTCAGGTCCTAAAGCTTTCATATTTATTCTTTCTAGAGATGAGAAGCTGCCAGTTGTTCTTTAGTCAGCTGTAGTTATAAAGCAGTAACAATCCTCTAGGTGTATGGCTCTAATAAAAGACTTTCCCCAACACTCCCTCCCCCTTTTAAATTAAAAAAATTAAAAAAATATATTATTATTTTTTAAATTAAAAAAAGTTTTTCTACAATTTTTAAAGATTACTTTCTACTTAAAGCTGCTACAAATTATTGGCTATATTCCCCATGTTGTACAGTACATCCTTGAGCCTATCTTTTTTTTTTTTTTTTTGCGGTACGCAGGCCTCTCACTGTTGTGGCCTCTCCCGCTGCGGAGCACAGGTTCCGGATGCGCAGGCTCAGCGGCCATGGCTCATGGGCCCAGCCGCTCCGCGGCGCGTGGGATCTTCCCGGACCGGGGCACGAACCCGTGTCCCCTGCATCGGCAGGCGGACTCTAAACCACTGAGCCACCAGGGAAGCCCTTGAGCCTATCTTATACCTGATAGATTGTATCTCCCACTCCTCCACCCCTTTATTGTCCCTCCTCCTCTCCCTACTGGTAACCACTAGCTTGTTCTCTCTAACTGTGAGTCTGCTTCTTTTGTGATATATTTACTAGCTGTTTTGAGATTCCACATGTAAGTGATATCATACAGTATTCGTCTTTCTCTGATTTATTTCACTTAGCATAAGGTTCTCCAAGTCCATCCACGTTGCTAGCTGCAAATGGCAAAACTTCATTCTTATTTATGACTAATATTCCTGTGTGTGTGTGTGTGTGTATGTATGTATGTATGTATCATATCCTCTTTATCCATTCATCTGTTGATGGACACTTAGGTTGCTTCCGTATCTCGGCAGTTGCAAATAATGCTGCTATGAACATTGGGGTGCCTGCATCTTTTCATATTAGTGTGTTTGTTGTTTTTGGATGTATAACCAGGAGTGGAATTACTGGGTCATATGGTAGTTCTATTTTTAGTTTTTTGACAAACCTCCATATTATTTTCCACAGTGGCTACACCAATTTATATTCCCACCAGCAGTGTAAATGGGTTCTCTTTTCTCCACATCCTCACCAACATATGTTATTTGTGCTCTTTTTGATGATAACCATTCTGACAGGTATGAGGTGTTATCTCATTGTGGTTTTGATTTGCATTTCCTTGATGATTGGCGATGTTGTGCATCTTTTCATGTGCCTGTTGACCACCTGCATGTCCTCTTTGGAAAAATGACTATTCAGTTCTTCTGCACATTTTTAAATCAGTTTGTTTTTTCAAGTTGAGTTGTATGAGCTCTTTACATGTTTTAGATATTAATCTCTTATTAGACATATCATTTGCAAATAGTTTCTCCCATTCAGTAGGTTGTCTTTTCATTTTACTTTTTTTAACATTTTTATTGGAGTATAATTGCTTTACAATGGTGGGTTAGTTTCTGCTGTATAACAAAGTGAATCAGCTATACATATACATATATCCCCATATCTCCTCCCTCTTGCGTCTCCCTCCCACCCTCCCTATCCCACCCCTCTAGGTGGATACAAAACACCTAGCTGATCTCCCTGTGCTATGTAGCTGCTTCCCACTAGCTATCTATTTTACATTTGGTAGTGTATGTACGTTCATTGCCACTCTCTCACTTCGTCCCAGCTTACCCGTCCCCCTCCCCGTGTCCTCAGGTCCATTCTCTATGTCTGTGTCTTTATTCCTGTCCTGCCCCTAGGTTCTTCAGAACCTTTTTTAAAAAATTTTTTTTAGATTCCATATGTGTGTTAGCATACGGTATTTGTTTCTCTCTTTCTGACTTACTTCACTCTGTATGACAGTCTCTAGGTCCATCCACCTCACTATGAATAACTCAATTTTGTTTCTTTTCATGGCTGAGTAATATTCCATTGTATATATGTGCCACATCTTCTTTATCCATTCATCTGTCGATGGACACTTAGGTTGCTTCCATGTCCTGGCTATTGTAAATAGTGCTGCAGTGAACATTGTGGTACATGACTCTTTCTGAAATACGGTTTTCTCAGGGTATATGCCCAGTAGTGGGATTGCTGGGTCATATGGTAGTGCTATTTTTAGTTTCTTAAGGAGCCTCCATACTGTTCTCCATAGTGGCTGTATCAATTTACATTCCAACCAGCAGTGCAAGAGGGCTCCCTTTTCTCCACACCCTCTCCAGCATTTATTGTTTGTAGATTTTTTTTTTTTTTTTTTTTTTGCAGTACGCGGGCCTCTCACTGTTGTGGCCTCTCCCATTGCGGAGCACAGGCTCCAGACGCGCAGGCTCAGCGGCCATGGCTCACGGGCCCAGCCGCTCTGCGGCAGGTGGGATCTTCCCGGACCGGGGCACGACCCCTTGTCCCCTGCATCGGCAGGCGGACTCTCAACCACTGCGCCACCAGGGAAGCCCTGTAACATTCTTTATATTAAAGTCTGTTTTATCTGATATGAGTATTGCTACTCCAGCTTTCTTTTGATATCCATTTGCATGGAATATCTTTTTCCATACCCTCACTTTCAGTCTCTGTGTGTCCCTAGGTCTGAAGTGGGTCTCTTGTAGGCAGCATATATATGGGTCTTGTTTTTGTATGCATTCAGCCAATCTATGTCTTTTGGTTGGAGCATCTAGTCCATTTTCATTTAAGGTAGTTTTCCATATTTGTGTTCCTATTACCATTTTCTTAATTGTTTTGAGTTTGTTATTGTAAGTCTTTTGCTTCTCTTGTGTTTCCTGCCTAGAGAAGTTCCTTTAGCATTTGTTTTAAAGCTGGTTTGGTGGTGCTGAATTCTCTTAGCTTTTGCTTGTCTGTAAAGGTTTTAACTTCTCCGTTGAATCTGAATGAGATCCTTGCTGGGTGGAGTAACCTTGGTTGTAGGTTTTTCTCTTTCATCACTTTAAATGTATCCAGCCACTCCCTTCTGGCTTGCAGAGTGTCTGCTGAAAGATCAGCTGTTAACCTCATGGGAATTCCCTTGTATGTTATTTGTTGTTTTTTTCCTTACTGGTTTTAATATTTTTCTTTGTATTTAATTTTTGATAATTTGATTAATATGTGGTTTGGCATGTTTTTCATTGGATTTATCCTGTATGGACTCTCTGTGCTTCCTGGACTTGACTGACTATTTCCTTTCCCATATTAGGGAAGTTTTCAACTGTAATCTCTTCAAATATTTTCTCAGTCCCATTCTTTCTCTCTTCTTCTTCTGGGACCCCCCCCCCCCCATAATTCGAATGTTGGTGGGTTTAATGTTGTCCCAGAGGTCTCTGAGACTGTCCTGCATTCCTTTCATTGCTTTTTCTTTATTCTGCTCTGCAGTAGTTATTTCCACTATTTTATCTTCCAGGTCACCTATCCGTTCTTTTGCCTCAGTTTTTCTGCTATTGATTCCTTCTAGAGAATTTTTAATTTCATTTATTGTGTTGTTCATCATTGGTTGTTTGCTCTTTAGTTTTCTAGGTTCTTGTTAAACGTTTCTTGTATTTTCTCCTTTCTGTTTCCAAGATTTTTTTTTTTTTTTGTGGTCCGCGGGCCTCTCACTGTTGTGGCCTGTCCCGTTGCGGAGCACAGGCTCCGGACGAGCAGGCTCAGTGGCCATGGCTGACGGGCCCTGCTGCTCCGCAGCATATGGGATCTTCCCGGACCGGGACACGAACCCGTGTCCCCTGCCTCGGCAGGCGGACTCTCAACCACTGCGCCACCAGGGAAGCCCTGTTTCCAAGATTTTGGATCATCTTTACTATCATTATTCTGAATTCTTTTTCAGGTAGACTGCCTATTTCCTCTTCATTTGTTAGGTCTGGTGGGTTTTTACCTTGCTGCTTCATCTGCTGTGTGTTTCTCTGTCTTCTCATTTTGATTATCTTACTGTGTTTGGGGTCTCCTTGTTGCAGGCTGCAGGTTCGTAGTTCCCGTTGTTTTTGGTGTCTTCCCCAAGTGGGCAAGGTTGGTTCAGTGGGTTGTGTAGGCTTCCTGGTGGAGGGGACTGGTGCTGTGTTCTGGTGGATGAGGCTGGATCTTGTCCTTCCTGTGGGCAGGACCACATCTGGTGGTGTGTTTTGGGGTGTCTGTGAACTTATTATGATTTTAGGCAGCCTCTCTGCTAATGGGTGGGTTCGTGTTCCTGTCTTGCTAGTTGTTTGACATAGGGTGTCTAGCAGTGTAGCTTGCTGGCCGTTGAGTGGAGTTGGGTCTTAGCGTTGAGATTGAGATCTCTGGGAGAGCTTTTGCCGTTTGATATTACATGGGTCTGGGAGGTCTCTGGTGGACCAGTGTCCTGAACTCGGCTCTCCTACCTCAAAGTCTCAGGCCTGACTGACACCCGGCTGGAGCACCAAGACTCTGTCAGCCATATGGCTCCAAACTCCGGAGCTCCACACTCAGAGGCCCTCTTTTGCACGTGCTGTCTCTCCCCTTCTGCCATTTTTAATTTTTTAATTAATTGATTGATTGATTTTGGTTGTGCCAGGTCTTAGTTGCAGCATGTGAACTCTTAGTTGTGGCATGCATGTGCGATGTAGCTCTCTGACCAGGGATCGAAGCTGCGTCCCCTGCATTGGGAGGCGAGTTCTTAACCACTGAGCCACCAGGGAAGTCCCTGTCTTTTCATTTTGTCAGTGGTCTCCTTTGCTGTGCAAAAGCCAACTCAACATCCCTTCCCCTTTTTAGAATTCTTCTAGTGTCCGTATTCTTGCGTTTGTCTGTGGAAACCAGAAGGCTTTTATAGTCAAGGGCTTAACTGACTGGGCGTGGTAGTCCCGTATTATGTACACTTATTTTACCGTTTCTGGGAATTTGTTTTCTTCTTTCCTGTTTTGCAGTTTTCCCAATGTGAGAATGTTCTGGGATGTGGATGGAGGATGGAGGGGTGGGGTTGGGGGGCGATTTACAACAGGTAGGGCTGAGCTTCCCATCAGCAGCTTGTTAAAGACTTTTGTTGATTTCTCTGCTGGGTACCAGGCCCAGCGCTAACTTGCTACTTATCACTTTCTCTGTGGCTCCCTTCAGTGATGGTCTCTTGTTCTGGAGACCTTGACTGGAAAATACACTCTGCTATCAGCAGGGCTCTTTGTAGTGTTTGGCCCTGGTATCTGGAGCATTCTGGATTGAGCCCAACATGCTGCGATCTGCAGGGCCGGTGAGGTTGATCCAGTGGGACTTGGAGTAACAGCTGATGGAGAAGCAGTGAGGTTAGGGACAGGCAGCCCCTTTTAAACGATCTGTGACAGTGGCGTTTGCTCCTTGCACCGAGCTCTAGAGAGAGTGAGGTTCTCTAGGTTGTTCCTCTTTTCTTCAACCATATAGGGCAGAAAATGTTTTCCTAGGAAGGGCAAAAGAAGGAAGGAAAGGGAGAGGTGCGCTTCTGACTTGTGGGAGGTAGGAAAAAACCATGGACGTTAGAGTCCTGCAGACCTGACTCAGATCCTGGCTCAGGTACTTGTTAACTGTGTGGGCAAGTTTTCCGAGTCCCAGTGTTCTCACATATAAAATGAGGTTAATAACAAAAACTGCACAGGCTTGTAACAAGAATTATGCGAGGAAAATGCCGACTATATAGTGGGTGGTCAGTATCTGTGGAGTTTCTTCCCCAGTGAACACAGGTGGGACTTCCTGGAACGGAAGCCGTGAACCTGGAGACCTGTCTTTGGAGCATTAGGGTGACCTGCTCGGGTCATAGATCAGGGGGCCAGAGCTGATGATGTTGCCACAGGGCAGAACTTCAGTGCTTAAACACACCCATTCGGGCACTTCTTCGGGGTGGGAAAGCCTTCATTTGCACAAGAAGTGTCGTGCGTTTCTCTCACGTGTGTCAGGAAATCTAAAACTGGTCTCCCCTCCTTATTGACAAAAGATCCTCCCTCCTGCCCTTTGGACGAGATTCGGTGACTCATTTGGGAAAGAGTACCCAAAGAAAAACTTGAAGGAGAAAAGTGGACGGTCACATCTGCCCCCTTTTGCACAGTCCCGAGTACAGGCTGTTTCTCTCCTTGGCAGTCTTGCAGGGAGAGGATTTATGTGATGAGAATGAGATTTTTGGTATTCTTTGCAGAATTGAGATGCCTTAACCGGGAGGTCTTTTTGCCCCTACGGAATTCAAATCCGATTAGGAGCTCTTTGTTCTCTGCCACAAATCATTACACGTCTACAGTTTGCTCTTATAAAATATGGATGATGACATGACTCTGTCTCTTAGGAATTTGAGTGCATTAGCTAATGATCATGAAACCTTAGAAATGGGAAATGCATATGAATGCTGAGAGCTTTTGTAATTACACATTTGCATCATTTTGCTTGGTATCCTTGAAAAGTCCTACTTTCAGCATGAGAATACTCAGGTTGATTCCTGTTCTTCTAATTGTAGAGCAAAATTGGAAGAAATAAGCTCACAGAGTGCTCAGAGTAGATAAGTTGTCACAGCATCTCATGGAAGCCCTGAAGTAGCTCAGGCTGGAGTAGTTTGGTTTGGGCTGAAGGGGGAGAAGAGCTTGAGATACTGTAAAGGCACTGAAATGGGAAGGCATCAGCATGAGACGATGGTAATGGCGTCCACACAGGGGTGTGCTTAGATGCTTATGTCTCTTATTCTGTTTTTAAAAATTTAATTAATTAATTATTTTTGGCAGCATTGGGTCTTCGTTGCTGTGCTCGGGCTTGCTCTAGTTGCGGTGAGCGGGCTTCTCATTGCAGTGGTTTCTGTTGCGGAGCACGGGCTCTAGGTGCGCAGGCTTCAGTAGTTGTGGCTTGAGGGTTCCAGAGCGCAGGCTCAGTGGTTGTGGCGCACGGGCTTAGTTGCTCCGCGGCATGTGGGATCTTCGCGGACCAGGGCTTGAACCCGTGTCCCCTCCATTGGCAGGCGGATTCTTAACCACTGCTCCACCAGGGAAGCCCCCTCTTATTCTTGTGACATGAGACCCATCACTTTCTCAGCCTTTGTTCTGGGCAGCAGTGAACACCCTGTATTTCAATGGGCTCTTTTTGTTTTTAACACCTTTATTGGGGTATAATTGCTTTACAATGGTGTGTTAGTTTCTGCTTTATAACAAAGTGAATCAGCTATACGTATACATATGTTCCCATATGCAATGGGCTCTTTTGATGTGGGTCACCTTCCTGGATTGTTAAGCCTCTGAAGTGCAGGTACTGTCTTTGTATTCTCTAGAAACATGCAGTTTTTCCTTTTTCTCCTTCATAGAATTACTTTCGGACTTAAGAAACTCTTTAAAAAGATGTCAAATGATAATGTTTTGAATACTTTGAGTAGAAACTTAAAAAAAATAGATATTAATTTGTGAAGGGGGTCACAGATAGTAACCAGACAGTGTGCCACTTGATAACTGATGTTTTTATTTCGTTTCAGGCAGTGGCGCTACAGCTGTGGTGCAGGCTGCTCTATGTAAACCCAGGCAAGAACGTGTAGCAATAAAGCGGATCAACTTGGAAAAATGCCAGACCAGCATGGATGAACTATTAGTAAGTAAAAGTGAAGGGGATACTGCTCGTTGCTTTTCTTAACTCATGGATACATAGAGATGGGCCGGAGAAGCAGGAGAGCAGAGAGCAGAGGCGACTTGGTGTTTTCTCCTGTTCGGACACACTTATTTCTTGGAAAGCAGCCCACATGGCTTTTTTCTCCTTATGATTGTGTTGTGTAATATACAGCTTACTTTGCTTTGACAAACAGAATTTTGCTCAGTCCTCATAATCCCCAGGTGGGGAGGGCCTCAGTGTTAACACTCTTTTTTATGAAATGAGGGAACAGACTCAGATGACCTAAGGTCATGTGATACTGAGTGCAGAGACTCAGATGACCTAAGGTAATGTGATACTGAGTGCAGAGTTAGATGGTGAGCTTCTGGTCCTCAGTCTTGAATCCTGATGCAACTAGGACTTACTCCCTAAACAATTTGCTGGTCATTTTGGCTTTCATAAATTACAAAATCTCCTATAAATTTCAGTTATTCAAAATACTGCTGGGTAGCTTGCATTCTTATTGGCTAATGACAGGAGTTTATTTTTTGTACAGGGCAACTTGTACTTCTTCTAAATAAAGTACATTACATAAATAACCGGAGCTTGTCGGTGTGGATATGACTGTAGTACCATTGGTTGGTTGAAGGAACATTTGCTTTAGGCTTAGCTGACTCATTATTAAATGAAGAGCTTGGCAAATGGTTATTAGTTGCCCAGCAAACTGTGAAGGGTTTGAGAGTTTAATCTCATAAATATAGTTGTCGATCCGCCTGCCAATTTTCTTTTTTTCCTTTTGGTCATTTATTTGAGGATAATAGAATACTGCAGTGGAGGAGTTAACTGATTGGTTATCCCAACACTAATCCCAGGACAAATATTAGTCCAATAGCTCCATACACGCTACAAAGTGTAATGACAGTTGGCTCCAAATGAAGAAGCCTTTTGTTAAAGCCTACATTGGGGGAATGGAATGTCATTAACAAGAGCTTTTTTGTCTTTACTCAGAATATAGCTTTTACTTCAGGCATAATTACAGTACACAGCTATAGTATAAATTAAGTACTAGGATAAAGCTGTACTTTTCCAGATCTATTTGGTCTTACATTTCAAATTAGACTACACAAGGCATAGTTTTCACTGGGATTGAAGCAACAGATTGCCGGCTAAAACTCAGATTAAAGGAAGGGCTTCCACAACTTAATGTTAATTTCCAAAAAAAAAAAAAAAAAAAAAAACTTTTTTTTTTTTTGCATACATTTAAGGCTTTTACTCTTTTCGAAATTTCAGCTGTGCTTTGCTCTTACTGAAATTATTACTGCATACTTCTGTTGCTTGTTATCACGGTGACCAATAAAATTGTGCCTTTGTCATCGGACCAGTTTTCAAGATGACTTTCCGGAGTGGAAAAAGCTTTAAACAAACTGTGGAGAGAGCTGTGTCCTGCTTTTGCCACTAACTTGTTTTTCAATTTTCGTCAAGTTACCTAACGGCTCTGCACGCTTTAAAAAGAGCTGAATCCCAAGATCTCTAAGATCCCATTAGGAGTCCTCAAGTTCTGTGGCTATACAAAGTACACATTAATTTTTAAAAAACCTTGGAGTATACATTTATACTTATGCCCTATTTGGAAATAGCACTCTTGGCCATGACAACTTTGCCCATGACAGTTGTATTTGATCGTGGTGTTCTGCTGGAGGTCTCACAGCCATCTTTTTACCACCAGCAGAATATTTATACACAATATGTGTAAGGCTTGTGTGTACTTGTATCTGACAGCTCTGAAAGCAGCCTGCTGGGCTGATGCTTTGGTCTCTGGTTCCTACCAAGCTGTCAGTTGCCCAAAGCTTCCGTGTTTTCCCCTTGCTGACTTCTTACCAGCAGTCGGCTGCCAGCGATGATAGCTGTGTAAGGGTCCTAGTGGAGGCATGAGGGAGAGACTGTCATTCCGGGCCATTTTCTCTATTACCCTGGCACCAGGAACCGTAGCTGTGTCATTTGGAGTTACTCGTAATTTAGCCAGAGCTGTCAGTGTGAGGACTGGTGCTTTTATGGCTTTGTGCTTGGCTCCATTAATCTGAGGTCTTAAGATTTACAAGTTTGCTTACTAGCAGTTAATTTATTTCTTTCGTTCTTCCCCCCTGCACCCCCGTCCCAGCAATGCCCATGTTGTGTTAATGGAGTATAGTGTATGTGCATGATTATCTGTTTTTCATTTTAAAAGATGTATTGATTTGTTGCCCTGATCTTTCCTTAATTTCGAACCTTTGACCTTTCGATGTCTTGCTATTTCTAGGGATGGGGAGAATGGCTCTGGTTCTTTAGGACACAAAACTCCCAGGTCCTTTGCAAACAAAAAGAAATGGAATTTACAGTATAGGCTGCCTAAAGTTGTCAGGCCTTTGTAGCCCAGCTATCGGCACACGATTGTGTGGCGCAAAGTTGCTATAATCCTTTTCGATTTCTAATCCTGCTGCTGCTCGCGCTTTTATTATCTCGGTGGGTTCACGTTTTGGCAGTGTTTGGACATCCGGTATCCTAATAATCCTTTAATTCTGTGTGTGTGTGTATTATACACAGGTCAGCGCCTTGCGTCATTTCACAGACTGTGCCCTGTGTTGACTGGAAACCATTGTCCTTATAAGAAACAATGGCCGCTGGAATCCTTATCTTGTGGGAGTGTTATGTTCTAGAAGTCACAGTTATCAACTATTTGCTGGCTACAGGAACAGCTGCCTCCCCTGTTGAAACTCTCACCTCCCACCCCTACTGTCTGCCCTGTCCCTACCCCGCCGCCCTGCCTCCCATAGGTGGGATTTACCCATGGAGGTTGGGTATGATGGCAGAGAACAGTTTTGGAAAACTGGCCCTGGACTCTGCGTCTTTATGTGATGGAGGCTGTCCGAGTTTTCCATGGTCATAGGGTTTGTTCGAGGTTTGACTGAAGAAGATTCGAGTGGTCATGATTTCTTTTCATCTTTTTAAATTTATTTTTTAATTGAAGTATCATGATTTCTGAAGCAAAGTAATAATCACGGTGTCATCTTCTCTGAGAATGAAGGGAGGAAAAGAAATGTTCAGTGAGATCACTGGTGCTAAACAATTGGTAATTTAAATAAAATGTATGCTGTTGAAATAAGTACTGTAATATCCTCAGAGATACTAATTTATTTGGTAAATACTTGAGTTTCTCCATTGTGCTTAGGCCCATACAAAGGATGAGTTTGGGGTATATACATGAGAGGACAAAGGTATACACTCACTAAAAATTCATTTCATTTTAACAATTAGATTAGAACACCCTAGAGTAAATGTCTTCCTTGGCATCACATGAGTAGCATTTAACCTACTCAGTCTAAACTAATTATTTTTCTATGCATTCTTTTGAATTTTCTTATGTGTTTTTGACTTTGGCTTATACATCCTAACCTTGCTAGGTTTGATGATCTTGGTGGTTAATTTTCCAGGAGCCAAGGGGTTTTACTGGTCTGTTCTATATTCTTAACCATCCCAACCTAGGTTCTTTGATAATTTCTGAGAGTTGTTAATCCCATGTTTGTTGGTAACCCCATATTTTGTTAATCCCACAGTGTTAAAAATGACTAATTATAATTAGCTTAACACCCTCTGGGAGATATAGTTGTAGAGCAGAATTTGTTCACTCCATAGTTATTAAAACCCTGCTAGATGGTAGGCACTGAGCTAGATGGTGGGAAAACAAAGAGGGGTCTTTTTTGTTGTGGAGCCCAGGGACTGGCCAGTGAGTCTCTTCATTTTGGTATTGGGTTGGTTGAGATGTGTGAGCTAGGAATATCTTTCTGCAGATTTCCTCTTTATTTGTCTAGAAATGGGTTAGCAGATTGATAGATTCTCTAATGTGTACTCCATTGAGGAAGTTCTTGCTTTCCAGTAGGAACTTAAGGCTTGCTAAGTGGGTCTGACCCACCGTCACGCAGACTAGTATATTCCTGTTGAAGATGGCCTCGAGGTTTCTTGAAAGGCCTTGGTTCTCCGGTTTGTGGTCAACCTCAAAGGTTAGGGATGCTACTCGAGGGCACACTTGGCTTCCATTAAAATTTATTACGTGGGTGGAGAGTTTATTCCATGGATAGATGACTTTTCTGAAGTCATCTATCTTTTTCAGTCTCTGTTAAACCAGGTGACAGTGAATTCCATAAATGTGACACAGTCCTTCCTTTTATTTATCCTAAATCCCACTTTTTTCAGCCTTCAGGGCACACTCTCCTTTAGTTCTGCCCAGGGATTGTTGAACATTTTGGGTCATCATCTTACTTGACTTTATGATTTTTAGATTTTAATCATATCCTTCTCAATTTTTTTTCTCTAGACTAGAATTCTCATATTTTTAGTCTGTCCTTGGTACTGAGTCACAGAAAACTCAGTACCATTTCCTCATTCTTTAATATACATCAGTGCCATCAAATCTTACAGTTTAATTCTTAGGGGCAGGAGCGCTTTAGGTGTAGGAAAAATCATGGCCCTGGGATTGGACAAAGTGCTTATTTCTTAAAAAACACCTATGCACCAGTGATGAATGCTGAAATTTGTGGTAGAGGGAAGATTGCTTCCTGGGTCAGAGGGCCTGCATTCTCCACTTGGGTCCTGGACTTGGGATGAATCACTTTCACTTCTGGTGCACAGTCTCCTCATTTGTTCAATAAGGAAGTATACTCGAAGGCAAAAATTTATTTTCACCACCAAAAGTTCTATGATTCTGTGTATTTAAAAATTAATTCTTTTAATGAAATCCCCTTTTAAAATCATTTAAATAGAAACACTAATTACTAGCAAATTATGCTTTATAATTCAGGATGCTTTATAATTCAGGATAGTGTCAAGTCACTCCAGTGTTGTGGTGTAACGATAAAAATTCACCATAAATTCGTAGATTTGGGTACACAGAGGGCCATCTGTTTCTCCTATGTACATAATGAAAAGATTTCTCAGTCTTGAAATAGAACAACTCTAGCATTTGCCCTTCTCTTCCTGTATCATCTTATAAAGATATTTTGCTCTCACTGACAGTATTTGTAAGTAAATCGTGCTTACATTGCTCAGAACGAAGCCCTGCTCTCATTTTGCTTTCTGCTATAGTGCTATTTTATTTATATATTTATTTTTTAATAAATTTCTTTCTTTCTCCTCCCGCCGCCCGCGCGGGCTTCTGATTGCAGTGGCTTTTCTTGTTGTGGAGCACAGACTCTAGGCACGTGGGCTTCAGTAGCTGTGACACGTGGGCTCCGTAGTTGTAGCTCACAGGCTCTAGAGTGCAGGATCAGTAGTTGTGGCACATGGGCTTAGTTGCTCCGCAGCATGTGGGATCTTCCCAGCCCAGGGCCCGAACCTGTGTCACCTGCATTGGCAGGTGGATTCTTAACCACTGCGCCCCTAGGGAAGTCCCTATTTTATTAATTATTTTGCTTTTCTCTTGATCTGCAGTTCCCTCTGTACCCCCCTTTCTCTACCCCTGACCCTTTACCTTTTCCCCCTCACTCCTTCCATACTTTCCTTCCATTTCTTTAGAGGAATGAATTAGCTATGATTTGTAGGTTATTTTGGAGAATAAAGCTCTAGATATTGACTTTGCCCAATGGTCATTTGAGAGAGTAGTTATCTCCTATTATCTGACACAGGCTTCTCTCTTCCTTTTAAAATTAAATTATAGTATTTGGGGACCTCTAAGCAGTTCCTCTAGTCAGAAGGCATTTTTTCCCTTTTAATTGAGATTTTAAAAAATGAAGAAGAAAATTTCTTCTGGTGCATTTTAACCCAATCTCTGTAATTATGTTAATACTTTTGCAAATCTTGTTTATTATAGAAAAAAATTTATACCAGTTTGAGGACATCAGCTTAAAAAAGCTGGAAGCTATAATGTATGTGTTTTCTCTGTTGTGTCAGTGAAAGTACTTTCCATTCTTTTTGAACTAAAGAACTTTCTAATTAGTAAATTAATTATTCATATCCCAGCACATCCCTTGTGATATGTGGTAATAAATTGCATTTGGCTATTTCTTGTAGAATCTTTTGTTCCAAGGGTATAGCGTTAAAATATAAGCGTACTTCACTGAGTGTAGTACTATTTTGAGCATTTCAGTCTCAAATATTACATTTTATAGTGTCATTTGTCCCTTGCCGCTTGGCTTTGTAATTATTTTCATATGATTTGATGTTTGTGCTTACCCAAGTATAGTCCAATTGAGGGCAGAATTAGAAATGAGAAACTTTTGGATAATTTGAGGACGTACCATTTTGTTTTGTTTTGTTTTTGTTTTTTGCGGTACGCGGGCCTCTTACTGTTGTGGCCTCTCCCGTTGCGGAGCACAGGCCCCGGACGCGCAGGCTTAGCGGCCATGGCTTACAGGCCCAGCCGCTCCGTGGCATGTGGGATCTTCCCGGACCGGAGCATGAACCCGTGTCCCCTGCATCGGCAGGCGGACTCTCAACCACTGCGCCACCAGGGAAGCCCAGGACGTACCATTTTTAAGAAATTAGAGAATATCACATATGCAAAAGTAACTTATTTTTATAGCTCTAAAGTTACATTAGCTTAGGAATATGTATAATTTGGCTGGAGAAAAATAATTTTCTATTTGGAACGTTAAATTTAAAAGTTAATATCATAGCAGATCCAGATAATAATTAAATATCCTAATTGAATTTACTTTTAAGTATTCTTATACATTTGTTAGAAATGGCTTGCTAAAATGTTTAACATCTCTTTTTTTTTTTTTTCAAAATGTAAACAGAAATTAACATTTCAAGGTCCCTCAGGTTTCTGGACTTATATGTGCTCGGTAACAGAGAGACCCAGTACATACTCATTTTCAGAGTAGGAGAAAACGGGGAAAACATTCCCAGATTGAATACAACTTCAGTTACATCTTTTTTTTTTTTTTTTATACTTCACTTTCGCCATCCTCATAAACTTCTGGAAAATGTTATTGCTTGGGTTGAGACAGATGGTTCTGTTCTTTCCTATGTTATTGTCTTTCTTATTTTGGTTTGATTATATTTCCACAATTAATTAAGCTGACTCTGAAAAAGAAGGACTCGGAAACAGGGAGAAGGCTGGAGAGTGTTCAGCGGGGTTTCTGCCTCTGTTCCCTGGCAGAACCCCAGACTGCAGATCATACCCAGGCGTGGGGCACGGGAGGCCGCGAAAAAGAAAGACACGTTTCACCTCGCACTCTCATCCTTTGGTGATGAAGGCAAAAATAGCAGCAGTGCTGAAAACTGGCCTGGAGGTTTCTATCAGCATTAATTGGCTGGCAAGAAAGATGCTTCGTGTTTCTGTTTTTAACGGTCTTCGACTTTATTTTTCCCAGTATACCCAGTCATGGACAGTTAAATGATCAGATAGCAGTTGTTGATAGCTGAGTCTGATTCAGATTCCTGATGGCCAGCTTAAAACCTTTCAGAACCCATAAGGCATCCTTGTTACTGTTTGCTGAAGAACTTTTTCAGTCAACTGTGAAAGAAAATGGTTCTTCCCCATTGAACTTTGCACATCACTCCTTTACTCTTTGCTTTCTTTCCTCTCCTTGGAAAGAGTTATTTTCTCTTGGTGAAAAATAACTATGGCGGTGACTTTTTCATTTCCAAGCAAAATTCTTTAGTTTTTTGGGGAACGGTTTTTGCAGAATGACCATCGTTCATAACCAAGCAGGTAGGCCCTGGGATGGGCATTCTGTTCTGTCGGAAGTAGATGTTTACCCATTGTGATTTCTCTGCTGATTTCAAGGGATTTTCCAGACCTACCTCCAGCTCCCCTGATACTTTACCTTTTACAACTGCTCTCTCTAGTTTTAAATACTTCTCCACAAACACTGATTAAGGCTATCACAAAATTTGTTTCCCTTTTCCTAATTTCTTACAAGTGTTTCCCTGTCTTCAAAACATCTAGACTTCCGCCATTTCTAATCCTGTCTTCAACTGGACTGTACTTGGATAGACAGATACCAAATCATATGAATATAATTATAAAACTAACTGGTGAGGGACATTGGTTGATTTACTCATAAATAGTACAGGTCAGAATATTTGACTTAACTCTTCCTTGAGTAGGTTTTTTCCTATTGGTACTCTTACTTTAAAAGAGGCAGAAGTTTGCTGCATATGTGGCATTTAATTTTTTGTAATTAAAAAACCCTCACAATGACATTTTTCATGATTGAAAATGACAGTCCAAAAAATACAGTGCTCTTAGGAGAGCTTTGTCATCTTTTCCTTCCAATTCTTGGCTGACATTTGAAATCATTGAAGTTTATGGGTTTTTTTTTTCTTTTTCTTAAAAAAAAATTCAGCTACTTACAGTATTGGGTTACTTATGAATGTTGATGAGGTTACCCTTCATAATGATGCTGATGTTATGGAAGTGCAAGCCTGACGACGACTTTCTGAAAAGTGTTTTCAATTAACGCGGTTACCCTCATATCATTTAAGGAATTCTTTAGATGCTTGGAGGGTGTTGCATACATTTTAAAGATGTATTTGGTTATCTCTTGCATTTGGAAATATACGTTTTATTTGATAGTATTTGTGGGTCATATATTTATTTTTCCTTTTTAGATTAAGTTGCAGTGTGGAAATGTGCTTGGGAGGTAGATGTTTCTCTCAGCATTTCATTGAAAGAATTAATGCATCTCAGTGCTTAGCTGGAAAGCAGCGCTTCTCAGCCTTCGCTACACGGTAGAATCATTCCCAGGCTGTGTCGTAAACCAATTTTACATCAGTGTCTCTGGGGCTGAGATCCAGGCATTGGTATTTTTTAAAGCTCCCGAGGCGATTCCACTGTGCAGCCAAGGTTGAGAACAAGTACTTTAGAATAAAGTTAGAAGTAGCACCTCCTCAGATTTAACTGCACGTGATGTTGGAACGTGGGTGGGTGTGACTTCTCAACCAAGGCTCAGTAGGGTATTTTGCCACCAATATCAGATACAGAAGAATTTATTTAAGATTTAGCTAAGGTATTAAAATATGCTAATTTGGTTAAGTATAGTTTAATATTTTGAATTCAGGATCCATTTAAATCTCCTTCCTTTTAGTGCTTTGTGAATCCGCATTGTCTTCAGGACAACAGAAACTAGACTTTAACTTTTTCCTAATTCTTATGTCTCCAGGCTCTTTTTTGTTTCTCTTTGTTCTGAAAGCTTTGCATAAGTATCTGTTTAGACTTCTTAATTTCAAAAGCGTTTGAGGCAGCATACTAGATACATGAAGTATGATAAGGCGGTATAAATTAAACACAGGATGAGATACTAAGGGAAAACACAGTTGAGGATGTTGTAGAGTTAGGAATGAAGCGAAAAACTCATGGCCCGATGACCTGGACACGTGTTACAGGACACTCCTTGAGCCAGCAGGGCACAGAGCATGTTCATTATGTGACGTTTCTGTGGGGAAGGGAGGGCTGCCGCTAAGGGCTGTCTCTGTGCCTCTGAGACTTCAGTCGGGAACGTGGGACACATGGGATTA
>NW_021703772.1:63718155-63720393 GCF_005190385.1 Monodon monoceros
TGATCAGCGTGGGCATGCTCACACACAAAGAAGGAAAACGTGGGACACATGGGATTAGTGATCAGCGTGGGCATGCTCACACACAAAGAAGGAACTGAGACATCGAGGGACTGACTTTCAACCTTCCTGTCATGTGCTAGGCCTTCTGCAGGGAGTTGTATAGATCTCATTTTGCTTATTTCACAACAGTCCTGTGTAGATGGCATTATTAAGCTTGTATTACAGAAAAGGATTCTGAGGCTCAAAGATGCTGGATGACCTGCGCAGGTAATCAAGCTGTGGTCAGTGGCAAAGCCAAGCTTCCAAGCCAGCTGTGTTTTAGAGTGCAGCCCTTCCGAAGTGGCTCCTGCTGGCTCATATCCCTGTTAATCGTGGTTCCTGCTTATTCTCAGTACTAGTAATAGGAGAAAAAAATTTTGGGGGGGGTGGTTAGACAAAGGCCATACAGCAATATTAGAAACTTGCCCATAAATATTTAAACACAGTTTTTTTTTTTTAATTTAAAACTTTCCCGGCTTCCCTGGTGGCGCAGTGGTTGGGAGTCCGCCTGCCGATGCAGGGGATGCGGGTTCATGCCCCGGTCCGGGAGGATCCCACGTGCCGTGGAGTGGCTGGGCCCGTGGGCCATGGCCATTGGGCCTGCGCGTCCGGAGCCTGTGTTCCGCAACGGGAGGGGCTGCGGCGGTGAGAGGCCTGCGTACCGCAAAAAAACCAAACCAAAACAAAACAACTTCCCAGTTTTGGGGATTTTGGGGGGTAGTTTTTTTCCTCCCAACTCATCACATTTTCAGGGTAGGACGCTTTATGTTTTTTTGTGCAGCCAAACCTAGTTTGTCCCATATAAGGGATGTGTCATGTCCTGTTTCGGCGAATTCATCCGGGCTGGGCCAGCAGCAGTGTGTGGGTGTCCCTCTTTGATCTGCCTTCGGCCCACATCGCACAGCAGAGATGCTGCTGTGGCTGCCACTTTGGTGTTAGCAGGTGGAAAGGGTTTTTACTCGCTGCCCCATTTTAGGTCGGTTTTCCCACTCTTGTGAAATTTCACTTGTACTGCGTTTCAGGTGAAGCTGCAAGAGCAGATCCAGCTCTTCAAGCCACTGGGAAGCTTAAATACCGTGCTGTGGCTTGGTTTGGCACTTGATGACATGTCTGAGTCAGATTTCACTAGACTTCCAAGGGAGCCACTGTGTTACATTCCTTGACTATAGTTTTGGCAAATGTGTTGCCTGGGTTTCAGAGTTCTGTGAGTTCTTCCAACTTTGACCTCATGTTTTTCTCTCGCTTGGAATTTTTTACCCTTTCCCGTAGTTGTGAAATTCAAACCACTTTAATCCCACGATCTCCCACATTCCCAGCTTTGCCTCCTACCCCTTTCACGAGGTCTCACTCAGCTAGGCCTCGCCACCGGGCCTGTTCTCCTACCCTGCCTTCCAACCCTGGGGCCTGGGTTGCAGCCAGTCGTCTGTGCTCCTTCCTTTCACATCCCCGCCACCCGAGGGCCTGTCTGCCTGCCTTCTGCCACTTTGTCACTCAAAGTCTGGTTTCTGGACCTGAAGCATCAGCATCAGTTAGAAGCCTCTTAGAAATGCATAATCTCAGGCCCCACCCCAGACCTACTGGATCAGAATATGCATTTTCACAAGGTCTGCAGGTGATCTGTGTGCACATTCAGGTTTGAGAAGCGCTGCTCTAAGTCACACATCTTCCGTAGATTGTGTCCTAATTGAGGGAATAGAGTGTTGGAACCCAGGTATTCTGTAGGAAGAATTGGATAAAAAGGATTCTTTTTTCATCCATTTATTCATCTTTGGGTAGTACTTTGGTTACTTTTAGGGATGGAAGGGATGAATATGTTTGGGGGTAAATGGCTTTGCCTACCCATGTGGGTAAAGTTAAGGCACTGGGAAAAGCTTGGATAATTTAGTTGATAGGCTGTTACCAAGAAAGGACTCATACAGCAACCATCATCACTGTTGAAAGAAAATGGGGAGAGTAGTTCTGTAGAAAGAATATTTGATTCAAGTAATAAAAAATATATAGGGGGCTTCCCTGGTGGCGCAGTGGTTGAGAGTCTGCCTGCCGATGCAGGGGACGTGGGTTCATGCCCCGGTCTGGGAGGATCCCACGTGCCGCGGAGCAGCTGGGCCCGTGGGCCATGGCCTCTGGGCCTGCACGTCCAGAGCCTGTGCTCCGCAACGGGAGAGGCCGCAGCGGTGAGGGCCCCGCATACGGCCAAAA